>NW_024884756.1:2049595-2069787 GCF_019232065.1 Centrocercus urophasianus
CTTGCTTCCCCTTGCTTCCCCTTGCTTCCCCTTGCTTCCCCTTGCTTTTCCTCTTCCAGAAGTACTTCTTTTAGACTTTTATTTTATCTGCAGCCTTTGGCTGGCATAGATTTTCTGGTTACATATCATTGGGTCCCATAATTTGTCATAATGCTACTCAGTGGCTTGTCGAAAAAATGTAAAGGGACGTTGTCAAGGTTGTTAGGCCTCAAGTTTAACCTGCAATACTTTTGAGAAAAGAAGAAAAGATGGACATAAACTGTCCCCCAGAGCCCGAACATTCTCACTGCTTCCAAAAAGAAAGAGGCGCTTGAGAGAAAGCCCTAAATGTTTTTTTGAGCAACACAGAAGCCCATGTGTTTATCTCTGAGGTTCTGCTTGTGAAAATCCTGCTGTGCTTTAGCCCTGCTTGTAGGAGAGCACTGAAAAAGCAGGAAGCTCCCTGTGAAGTGCACGAGGACAGGATCCGTTCCAGGTATCGTGCTGGAGCGAAGCAAGCTGCAGAGACCCAGCACAGAGTACTGAGACCCAGTACAGAGCTGCAGAGACCCAGAGACCCAGTACAGAGTACAGAGAACTGTTATCATTTGAAGGGCACCTGCCCTCTTCAGCTTCTTGGAGTTGTCTCTTCCCAGCTCTTACAACCCCTACCACATATTCATTTCTCAGTGCACTGTAGTTCTGTCCTAATGCATCAACCACTGCAGCACACGGAAGCTCGAGTTCTTGATTGCCAGACCCAAAATGAGCACTTTCTACCTTTGGGGTAGGAGATGAGGACATTTTATCTGCAAGTAGAAGGGACTGCTAAATGCTGCGCAGCCTCCAGAACAATAATACAAGATGCCCAGCCACTTTTGCAAGAGGATGGAAGGAGTGGACTAGGTTGAAATCAGAACCGTGGAAAGGATGAGAGATTTATATAGAAAAATTTCACTTTAAATCCTTGTTTATGTCCCTGGGGAATAGGTTCCCTTCCTGGTTTTGGGCGAGCAAGCAGTCCTGAACTTGTGTATCCATACACGTAGGCACAGTAGAAGAAAGAATCTGCTAGTCCATCAACCTTTATTATATTTGATTGCACAGTATTTTGACAGTAATCTTGTACTGCTATGTGTCATGGTTTTTCTGTTGCTATCAATTACAGAGATTACCTGCATGTTAACTCTGTGTAGAAGGTCAAGAGCCTCTGCTTTCTTTTAGAGGACTGATTGATGGTTTAGAAGAATACAGTTGGGTCATGCTAATACCTTAGGATGCCTGGGAGATGGAGAGTAAACAACAACATTGTTAGTCCCACCCCACCTGGGCAATAAGGATACTGAAGGCAGCAGCAGTGAATATGAGTCAGTTGATGTAGAAAATCGAAGGTGTTAGAAAGAATAGAAGGTCTGTAGAATGGGATGCCTAAGGATGACAGAAGTGGGATTTCATAAATTCAGCAGCAGCACGTTGTATCTGTGTAATGAACTTACATTGGTTGGAGGAGACCTTAAAGATCTTCTAGCTGAGATGATTGACAAAGGAATGTGATAATAAATCTTGAATTCAGAAAGAAAAAGCCAAAAATGCCTATTTGTAGGAAATAATTTTACCTTAAATTTGTACTTCTAATCAGCGGTTAAGCGACTGCTAAGAAGCTTCTACAGTGCTTTTAATTTATGTACTTATTTGCACAACCAGATTGGTAGACTCAGGAGTGTTACAGAGTTGGCTTAGATGCTCTCCAATCAATTGTCATTTAATTTTAGGGGATCTTGTAGCAGTGAGAATGGTTTAGAGAACTGGAATAAAATGGATGCTGTGCTTACTATGCTGTGCTTAAGAAATGGATTCTGAAGAATCTGTGTATTATTTAATCTCACATTGATCCTGGGCAAATCCATGGGAAAGCTGATACGTGATATAATCAGAAAATAATTTCCAGTGATGGAGTAAGTAACAGAGTTATCTGAATGCCTCACAGGAGGTTGTGAAGGGGTAACAAGCTCTGAGCAGTTTTTAATGCTGTGCTGTCACAAATATCTTTGAAGAACAAATATATTGAGTTAGTCCTGCGTGATAATAATAAATATAAAACTGATATTTTTTTTGAAAGTTTCACAATTGCTAGAAAATGACCGATGTAATTTAAATTGAAAGTATTGAAATAGTGAACCTGTAATACTTCACCTCTCTAGGAATCTTTTACAGCTTTCAGAGAAAATATTTGTAGCTGCTTCCCATGCTCTGCATGGAGCCCTTCTCCTCCTCTTGGCTGTGTTCTCTCAGGATGATTCCTGTGATCAGAGTGTGGCTATCAGTGACTACAAGCTGTTCAGAATGGGCTGGCAAGGAAGGAGAGGAGAGGCTGGCAAATCTTGAAGGAAGCTTTCCTCGGAGTGCAAGACCTCTCCATCCCCAGGTGTAGCAAGTCAGGAGAGGCAGGCAAGAAATCAGCATGGCTGAACTGGGACCTGCTGGTCAAACTGAAGAGCGAGAAGCAGGTGCACAGGCAGTGGAAGCAGGGGCAGGTAGCTTACCTAGTGTTGTGGTGGATGTCCCGTCCCTGGACATTTTCAGGGTGAGGTTGGATCAGGCATTGGCAACCTGCTCTAGCTGTGCATGTCCCTGTTCATTGCAGAGGAGCTAGACCGGATGACCTCTGAAGGTCCCTTCCAACTGGAAGGATTCTGTGATTCTGTGCTCCTGCAGTTGAACAGTAGTGGGCATCTTTTTTATTTTTAACTGAAAAGTTAAAACTTCTGGTTGCAAAGTTGAAAAATGACAGAAGGATGGAAGCTCGGCACTTGGAGAAGTTTGATGCTTTTGAAAGACTTGCTCGATGAAGTACAGTTGACTTAGGCAGGAAGTAGGATGTCACTAACACAGCCAGTGAGATCAAGCTGCTGTTGATGAACTGCTCGTAAATACAAAGCTTCATTTGTTTCTCAAGAGAGGGAGAAAGCCCTGTCTCATACTGCCTCAAAAGAAGCCGCATCCCTCTCCTGCCTGAGTGGGGAATGGGATTCACTGTCCCCAGCAGGCAATACAGTATTCCACTGCAACATAACAAGCAGTCTTGACAGCTCCCTGTGATGCCGCAGTTCAGATTTTACCATCAAGCAAATCCATAAACTATACACAGCTTTCTGAAATCATTAACTCCTTAGTTGTATTGATGATTTCATTTCGGTGCCGCAGGAGCATGGCCTATCTGCCTAGCTGCAAGCTGTGGCTTATCGTTTTTATGATGTGTGGCAAGTAAGCTTGCCACATGCTCCCTCCCCCCACCAAAAAAAAGAAGGAAAAAAAAAATCCATTGCGTAAATTGATTTGGGGATCAGCCTTGATAAAATGCCAGCATTCAGCCCCTCGCGACAGCGCGGCTGTATTGTTAGCTGTTCTTGATTATTTGGATGCTCCGGCAGAAGCTGCCACATCAGAGTTGGAGGTGTGCAGAGATTAACTGGTGTCTGTCCAACCATTTGTCATACAAATAACAGTGCCAGTAGAGTGAAATACTATAAATCACTTTTTCCCAGGATTGAAACCTTTTATCAGTTGTGTCAGTTTCATTATTCAATAAGCGATTAGTAACAGCCATTGTCATTTACCCATTTAGTAGTTAACAACTCAGATCTTCAGCTAGTGAGGAGGCATGTGACACCAGCATCTGATGTAAATGCAGGATTTAATATTTATCTTTCCGGACGAAATGCAGTTGTTACTCAGTGCTGCACTGGGGGTGAAAGGCAGTGCCACTGAGACAGGAGTCTCTTCATTTGGGTCTCCTCGTTTGGTTTTGCTTTATCGTGCTGTCACGCCGTCATTGCGTACGCGCTGACAACATGTGCAGTGTTTAAAACATGCAAACACAAAATGGCACCCTCCTTTCTCAGACTTTAGAACTCCAACCGCAGCATCTCCCAAGGGATTGGGAAATTGCAAATACAGCTTCAGGAAGAAGTCAAATTACAGAAATGTGGTAACTTGCATGCAAGAGCAGCTGCAGGAGTTAACCTTCCTCTTGCTGGATTTGTTCAAAACAGCATCTGGGCAGTTGTTGGATAATACCACACCAGGAGCATCTCCATTTCATTATCTTTTTCACTTTTAAGTTAAAATGAACAGCTTTCTGTAAATCTGAAGATCCCAATCTAGTACAAGTAACAGTAGTGTCCTGAACATCATACCCTTGAAATCCAGATGCCATCCGTGGAGAAGAGACAAAATGATGAATCTTCCACTGGGAAGAATTCTTCTGTTCCCACAGCAAGTTTAAAATGGAAGAATCTTAATAGCTGCCTTCTCCCTAGCAGACCTGGGTTGAGAGACCTGCCCAAAGAGACCTCCGCATCCCATTGTAGGTCACTGTGGCAACCACTGGTTGCACTATCAGTTCTGAAAGTTAAGTTGGCAGGTGCATGAACTGCTTGTGAAAGGTCCGAGGTTCTTTGTCCAGTTGCCAATTTTGAGCTAGGAGCTTTGAGTTAGCAATTTAATTTTGTATGTTTTGTCCCAAAATACAAATGATGATTAGGTGTCCTGCTAGCACGCCTAGATGCAGGCTTTGTGGTTGTGCTGGAGAGAGGAACTTTGCATGGGATTAACCCTCAGGTCATCCTCCTTGTAGGGCAGGGCCCAGATCTATGGGTCTGTATTTTCTAAATGAAGCCAGGTGAAGGGGGGTGAGTTGAAAGCTGTCTCTCGTGTCAGCGCAGTCAATAGGGGAGCTGGTGACCTTCCTGTTTGAGCACAGGCATTCAGGTTTGTAGAGAAATAATCATTACAGATGGGCTGGTAGTTTGTAGGGAAAGACCTTGACACAATAAATCTCTCCAACTTGAATATCTCTAGTGAGGAATCCCTGTGTTAACGTGGAAGGTTTCACCAGCAGCAGAGTAACGTGCTGAACTATTAAATGCCAAACACAGACTCACGTTAGTTTTACTGGGTGGTGGGATGTACTTCATGGGTACCCTTCTCTAACGTGTTATTTGCACAACTTTGAAGTTGCTTGTGTTGCTGAGCAAGATTTAGATCTCTAGCAAAGTTGTCTTGCCTCTGTTTTACACAGGGTGCATACGTAGAAAATAGCTAGGCTGTGTATCTCACGGCCCGTAGGAACTGATGTGAGCAACGATTGCTTTTCAGAAGAGTGGTCTGCTTGTGAAACCTTATTGCAGACTTACTGTCTTTTATTCACGTTTTTATTTCCATAGTGCCAACTTCTGTTTCATAGCAGTGCGGGTGACACGGATTAAATGCAATGCAAAGTTGTCCAATTGTAGGGGTTTACATGGAGATTTCCATTCAATTCTGCAGTTGCTTTAAATTTCAGAATAGGTAAAAGGTGGAACTCGCACCATGACTCCAGTGCCTAATTTGTCTTAATTTTACCTTAAAAGGTTTCTATGGACAGCTTACATTCTTCCTATGATAGCAGTGAGTATAGTGGGAAGTCTCCTTTTTCGTGTTAAGATCATCTTATTAAATGCGGAAGGAAATAAATCCAAGATGAGCCATGAAAATATCGCTCCTTTGAGCAGAAACAGCTCTTCCTCTTGTTTTGTAACTGTTTTCTTGACAGTAATTGCTTGGGCTATCAACAGAAGGGGGCTTCTATGTGGTCAGAGGGGGAGAAGGGTGTAGAGCAGCGCATCTTTGGTTAGTGGATTTAAATGCTGCTTGTTCGCCAGCCCCAGACAGGATCCTCGTCTCCCTGTCCATAGATGAAACTGATGGTCTGAAGCAGGAATAAATCCATCCTGCCATAAAACCAGTGGTTCTCTATGGGGTTGGCAGGGGAGCATTTTCTCTTCCCACTGAGTCGATGCTGTGTCTAAGGAGCAGAAAGAGGGTAGGCTGCTTGCAGGCAGCACGTGTTCCCCACATGTCCCACACTACTTACAGGGGATTAATATGGACAATAAACAGAAAACTGTCACGTGTCCTTAAAAATGACACAGATCAATGATGATTTTGACAAATAGCATTTTGTCAGGGTAATATTTTTGCATGCTCTCAGGTGCTTTATGTTCCTCTGCCATTTTTAGCACAAAAACAAATGGAGGCAGAGTGACAAAGTGATTATCTCATCGTGTAATAAGTCAGCCTGCTTTGTGAAGTCAACCCAATTGGAGAAACTAACCTCAGAAATTGGTCGATCAAATGCTACAAGCAAAGTACTTGTTTTCCAGTATTGAGGCTGGTGGTCTAGTGATCACAGCCAAGCAATTATGGCCCTGTTAGATAGCATGAGTAGTAGTCATTAAATAATTATACCTTTGATTAGCTGCTTTAACTGTTCGTTGCCTTTGAAATATGATAGTATAATTTAAAGCTTTTATTAAAAGATAATTTTTCTAGGTGGTTGAAAAGGATTTTGTGTGTGTGTATAAAAGACCCATAATTTTCTGCTCAGATAATGAAAAACTGAGAAAAATGTTTCCAATTAACATTTGCTTTTGTCGATTTGGATCTGGTATATTTATGGTGTATTGGAAATGCACTGAATAGTTTAGTTAGCCCTTTGCCTGCTGCAGAAGTTTCTGTAGAGCAATGCAGAAGATTTAAATTAAAGACAAGGGAGAGAGAAGGAATTTAAAGCATTTTTTAGAAGCGTTTAATTAAAGTAACTTTCTTCCCTGCCGTGAGTAGGAGCATGGATGCGTTTCCATTTTTTTCCTTGGTTTCAAATGTTCCACGCAAAAGCTAAGCCAAATGTGATGAAGTATTAATGTGAATGGAAGTATTGCTGTTGGAATGTTTTGTGGCTTTAAAGCAGAGCGCTGGAAAGGATTTTAATTTGGGAGAGGCCTAAAGTGGGTTAGTGGGATGTGAGCTACTTCAACTTGGCATTTTCAGTCATTTCCATTGATGCCCATCAGCTTCCTTCTCTGAGTATCCTGGTTTCCAATTTAATGCATTATGGGCGATTACTGTCCGATTTTGGCTTCTGTTTTTATGGAATAATAATGCAGTGGTTATACGTTCTGCATTTCAGCTCCATTTTGGGGTCCATAGGGTAACGTGTCCTGTTAACACCAGTACAGAGGACAAACATTTGGAAACCTCAGAGTAACACTGAAGCGTTTAAAGGTGTTTTACTTCAAAAGCCTGATGTGCTCAGAGCTGCATACAGCAGATCTGTTACTTGTCAGTACAGAAGAGCAGCATATATATTGATCCTTATGGCCATATAGAAACCAAATGAGATTATTTAACATTCTCTATATTTTGTACACATACCCTTTTTTTTTTTTTTTCCCTAACCCTTTTTGGGGAGTTTTCCTCATTGCTGCTTCTATGCTGGGTGAAGGAGGCTGTGTCAGGCCCCTTCACAGTTGAAGAAACAAGTTTAAGTAGCGTAAGAATCTCCTGGGCTGCATCTCAGTGAAGTAATTTCAGCCCTCTTATGAAAGAGTGGCATTTGTTGAGCAAATTGCTGTTCTGCTGACCACCAAAAAAAAGGAAAGTCCCCAATCTGCAGCCGATTGACACCACTCGTGGTGCAGAATGAGTTGAAAATGAGCCTGAGGAGGGCTGAAGTGTGGACTCTTTCCCCCAGTGTGGTGGCAACTTTATGTAGATTGTCCTAGAGCTTATCCTTAAATACCCCTCCGGGTTTGCCTCTTACCCAGGACTTAAATACCTCTGGTTTTCTAGGTAGATGTCACACGGGTATTGTATGTAAAAGTTCACCTGGCACAGGCTTTGGGAGAAGGTTTTTCCTCATACATCTTCTCAGTCTTTATTGTTACACAATGAAAATAAACAAATGTCCTTAGGTGAATGAGCAGCGTTATTATTTTGTGCTTATGATGATGAGATATTCTGAGAAATGAGTGGCATGCTGACTCCATCCCCAGCCCCCTTCCTCCAGTGTAGGTGAAAAGATCCTATTATTTCTGATAATTGATGCTGAGGGCTGTGGCGTGCCTCATTTAATCAGCACTGTTCAGCACACTCCAGGGATGTAATTCATGCACACTTTAACATCCAACATGGCTGACAAGGCTTGGACACACAACCTAACGGCTACATCATTTTTTAATCAGCTATCTGAGGACTATTTATCTAATCAACAAAGAGCTCTGTCACGTGGAGACCAGAGGTGACATTAACAAGTCTGTAGTTTGTCGGTACTGCGGTGGAGGAGGATTTGTAGGGTGAGACTGGAGATAGTCAGAGTCTCCTCAGAACAAAAGCATATTCCTACTTAGCAGTGTGCACAAATAATTTAATTTGAGCAACTTGAAGGGGATTAATGTGGTGTTTAGGTGACTGGTATCTGGAGCATCCTTAGAAAATGGTACAGGTATGAAACAGATGGACCATCAGAGACACACATCAGTAATACAGTAGGTGCTTTTAGAAATAATGTTGTCTGATTGTAGGGTGGTAAACATATTTACTGCAGTACCTAACTAATCAAAATTAGATGGGAAAAGTAGATTCATTAACGCAGTACAAATAGCATCTCTATTAAAGAAAGCAAACACTGAAATTTTGTCTGCAAGGGGTTGGTCACAGATGTAAAGTTATTGCCTGAACAAATACGAAGATGTGTGGTAATTGGGAGTCATTAAGCTTAATTGATTCCCAGTTACTCCGTATCTTAACAAAAGGCTGTTCCAAAGCCTAATTCTCTTCATCTGCTGGCATGCCAGCTCTCTCTTTCGGATGTGCACACTTAAAACATACATGTTCGAGCTAATTTTGCATGCAGCATGTTTGTTAAATAAGTGTAATTCAGGTCACAAAGTGAAATGCTCAGAGTTGTCAGCAAATGGAGGATTGCCTGTGCCTCCAGGTACAGCTGGATGTCATCCCAGAGCTTTAGCTGAAATGGTAAACTGTTGCCACTATTTCATCATCAGGTTTCACTGTAATGGACGGAGACCCAACACGTCATCATATCCCACTAGTTTAAAGTCTTTTCTGCTTAGAGTCATTTTGTAAAGCTCTATTTCGATGCTATTTGGATGTTCAAAGGCCTGTTAAGCTATTAAATAGCCTGTACAGCTTCCATTTCAATGGGTGTGGATTGCAATGTATGCCTTACAAACTGCAGTCGTGAAGATAAGGACCTGGAAGACAAATAACAGAATGGGATTGCCTCTGGTCATCCACACTGAGTCCATCCAGTACCTACAGAGTCATAGCGAGGTCATCCTGACTCTCTTGCACTCTTACAGGCACCTTCTGTCCATTAGCAGTTTCCAAGCTGTAGCATTTCTTCACGTTAAGCCACAGGTATCTTGTGTTGTGTTTGATTTGTTGAGGCTTTTCATAGAAAACCCAGATTTTTATTAGTTTTGAAGCCCAGGTTGTAGATCTGGAAGCTTTATGTCATTCCTGCAGCTGGTGAAACAGAAAGACGAACTGATGGAGGTCATTTCTTTTAAAAAAGAAGCTGGAAAAGCTTGTTTAGAACCAAAAAAAAAAAAAATGGGGGGGGGGGGTCTTGCTTGCCAAAATTTTAAGACTGATCAATGCAGTTGATTCTAGTCTCTTTACTGGTATACTCAAGCTAGATGTGTGAGCGTGCCGTATGAGTGACACATCAAGTCACAGATGGGGAAATGGAGAGCAGCATCTCTGTAAGAGCTCAAGAAATCATTTTGAGCCTTCGTCATAAAACCACACGTCAGCCTCCAAGAGTCAAAGCTTTCCCAGTTTTTTCTTAGTGATTTCTTCCTGTGGTAACTACTGGGAGGAGCTGCCAGGCGATGGCGTGCGCAGTTGGACGTTGCAACAATTAAGGTGTTGTTTTGCAGGGTTGTTAAAAGCAGAGCTCGGAGTCGTTGGGTGACGGATAATGACTTATTGTGCTAGTCCAGATTGAGAGTTTGGAAGCACAAATTAATTTGTCTGGCAAAGGTAAAAGCTTAATCTTGGTGATCTGCATTCTGGAGTTAATGAGCTTGGTGAAGATCAGAAACTGTGCTTCTACTTCATGCCTACACGTTAGTCAGGATGGGGGAGCGCTTTGATTGCTGCTAGATGTTGTTTTGCTGTCGATGGTGAAGCCAGAGATCAGGGCAAGTGTCGACGTTAATCAGATTTTTCTCAAAACGTTATTAAAATCCATTAGTCATTCAGATTGTAGGAGTGTAGCATAGCAGGCGTGAGCTGCAATTTCAGGACAAGGTGAATCAGACACCTGGTGTCTTCTGGGGCACAGGCACCTACGTTCCGGGTATTTGACATTTGGGAGAGGTGTTTGGGTTCCTCTGGAACTCTAACTAGGGATGCTTCTTGGTATCTTTGTAAAGAAGATAGGCTTCCAGAAAATGGAATCATAGAACCATAGAATGGCCTGGGTTGCAAAGGAGCACAATGCTCATCTGGTTCCAACCCCCTGCTGTGTGCAGGGTCACCAACCAGCAGCCCAGGCTGCCCAGAGCCACATCCAGCCTGGCCTTGAATGCCTGCAGGGATGGGGCATCCACAGCCTCCTTGGGCAACCTGTGCCAGTGCCTCTCCACCCTTTGAGTGAAAAATGCTTCAACAAATCAATCTACCATAAAGATCTTTCTAATTACGAAGCTTTGTTTCTGTTAAATAATGAAGCGTTTTTAATAGATTTTTATTGGAATCCAGTTCTGTCTTCCTTGGTTTTGTTTGTATATACACATGTACATGGAACAGAATATTCTGGTATATAAGCCAATGACAGATCAAGCAAATAACAACATCTAGTGCCTGCTTAGGCCTTGTTTGTAGGCAGCAGAAATTTATAGTTAGGCTGTAATTCTGAAGGCAGTCAGGATAGGATGGCTGGGCCAGGCCCTGCTGGTCACACATACATCAATCACCCCACAGAAGCTGCATTTGGCACTGTCCAAGCCCTAATGGTGATAATATTATTGGATTCTCAGAGATAGCAGAGCACAGCAAGGAAGCAGGCCAGAGTCTAATCAGTGCTAAAGGACGCACTGGGATGTATCAGGACCTCAGCATCACTGAAAAAAAAGTCCATTCCTTTAAAAAGAGGAAAAAGGCATGACACTTAACACATTAAAATGGATTATTTCATCAATAGGTTAATGGGAAACCAGGCTGCAAGTTCACTTCCTGCTTATATATCCATACCTGAACATGTGATTAAAATATGAAAAATGAAAACAGACTAGGAGGAGGTCTTTGTATACTGGAAACAGTCTTCCTTTTCTAAGCATGCCAAACCTCGATTTTGCCTATTTATATGTAAATTTCTTTTTTTTTTTTTTTTTTTTTTTTTTTTTTCAGGAAAAACAAGGTTTCAGATGGGAAATGGTGCCTCTCTGGTTGCTGGTACCTGCTGGGACTTGTTAAACATTTCTAAAACAGAAGGTTTTTCATATTGAAGGATGCGTATAATGAAAATATTTTTAGATTTGATGAACCTTAATTTGTAGACATCTAATGTAGCCTTTCTTTGATGGGAGCAATGAGGCCCTGGCCCGGGCTGCCTGGATTGCTGTGAATGCCCAGGGCCAGGTTGGATGGAGCTTCGGGCAGCTTGGTCTGTGGGAACCAGATGTGCAGCCTGAGTTCTTTGGGACATTAAAAAGTATCTGTTAAATTTAGGAAGAAAATTCTGACAATATTTTCTCGCACTGCTGGCTACGTTACATGATGTTCTACTAGGATGAGGTGCTGATGGGGTCTTATTCCAGACTTGCCATGAGTTTCTTTGTAATAAGCTGAATTAGAGTGGAGGAATGTTGAGGGAGAAAATATGGCTGAGAAATTAATCATAATTAATAGCATTGTAAGTGGCACTGTCTTTCTTAGAAGCCTCATATCTGAGCTCAAGGCTCTTCCCTGTCTGTGGGCAGAACTTCTTTACCAAGAGAGTGGTGAGGTGCTGGAACAGCTGCCCAGAGAGCTGTAGATGCCTCGTCCATCCCTGGAGGTGTTCAAAACCAGGTTGGATGGGGCCCTGGGCAGCCTGGGCTGCTATGAAATGTGGAAGTTGGTGGCCCTGTGTGTGGCAGAGGGGTTGGAGCTTCATGATCCATGAGATCCCTTCCAACCCAACTGGTCTGTGATGACTCTGTGATGAAGGTCCTTGCGAGCTGCTGAGAAGGAGAACTGGATATTCATCCAGTTCTTGCTGGTCACAGAGATCTCTTCCTTGATGCTGCAGAACAGATTTTACAAGATGAGAGGTGACTGGAAGGCTTGCAGAGGTATCACTTAGCAGATGCATCATTCCCTCCTTCTATGTGGGATGGCCCAGGGTAAAGGAGCAACTCATCTGGCTGATTCTCCCTCTTAAATAGCACCGTACTGCACTTGTTTTGTCTGGTTACAGTGTCCCTTGTACAAACACATTGTGCCTTTTTATTTCTGCTGCTCTTTTTGTCTGTTCCAATAGCAGGTCCATCTGGTCTTGCCAGATCTTGTCACCTTTTAGAGATCTAAAAATCATTCCCAAGACAGAAGAAGCCTTCCATACGGTGTGAGGATTTGAGAGGCTGTTTAGTCCTGTGTGCACTTTGTGTGTAGCTCTTCACACGTAACAGGCTTGTGCTCGTATTTTACTTCACATGCTATTTTGATGTTTCTTTTCTCCCCTTTTTTCATATATTTTTTTTTTTCCTTTTTCTTTATTTTTATTCTATTCTCTTTGTTTTCTCTCCCCCTTCTGCTCTCTGGATGCAGCCAAACGCAAAGCTTGGAAACTAAACCGTGTTGGTAGCCTGCGAAATATATACAGCAGCAGCAGCACCAACACTGAAGGTAACAAAACCACACGTTGTAGATGAACAACCCCTCTCTAACCTTTTTTTTACCCCGCTTCTCTGGAAGTTGTCCTCCTTGCGTCTCCCACCAAATGCAGGAATGGAAATCAAATTTGCCCAAAGCATGTGTGCTTTCATCTTATGTTTGCAGAGTCATTCCAGCGGTCTTTTCATCTTTTTGTTTGCCCATTTTATTTTACCATTCATGTTCCTTTCAGCTTACTTAAATTCTGACCTTTCCCTCTAGTCGTGGAGTGGTGATGTTTAAATTACTTCAAGAACCCATTTTCTTCCTTTATTTATTTATTTCTTGATTTTTCCCCTTTCTACATGTGGCCACTCGATGTAATATTTCCGAAGTTATTACAGTTTTTAAAAGTGTTAGTATCAGGTGTAATGATCTGTAGCCTAATACAATGGTGTGCCGTGACATTTAAGCAACAGTCTTAATTTGTTTTGTGAAAGCGTTCTCCATAATGCTCTTTGCAGCTCTAATCCAAAGGCGAGACAGTGCCGGGTCATTTGCATGTGCTGCTCTTGCTTGTAAATTCTGTATATTGTTGTATTTCTAAAGGTCGTGCGGTGCCAAAGTTCACAAATTGACTTACGTTGCTCTTTTTTTTTTCCGCCAAAGACAGCCAGCGTGGCTTTTGTATGAGAGCACATTGGATTTTTCTTCCCCCCTCCACCACCTCCGTTTGAACAACATAATTATAAACTTCCTTCTTTTTATTTTTATTTTTTTCTCTCTTTTTTTTTTTTTTTGTTGTTATTACAAATGTCAAAAGGTCAGAATGAGTCGGAAGCCGGGAGAGGAGAAAAACCCTCTGCCACCATCTCCAGCAGCATGTAAGAGGGACGGTGTAAGAAATACAGAATGCAAAATAGGTCACAACTCAGTACTCTCCATACGATGTTGGGAGAGGGGGGAGAGATATATATTTTTTTCTTCACTTAAGTGCAAACCAAATGGGTCAAGTAATCGCGAGCGCATGCCCTAACACTAATTGACTTATTTTGGAATGATTATAACTGTAATATTTTTCTTAATGTCACTGTTTTCTGGGCTGTTGGTTTTAGTGATTGCCAAGCAGTGGCATTAAATCTCTTGTAAATTTTAAATTGCATGCTATTTCTGTAAACAAGTCCCTCTGTTCACATCCTGATCATTAACCTTTGGTGATTTATATCACCGTCCTTTTTTTGCACAATTACTGCTGGATTGCTGCTGGATGCCATGCTCTCACTGCCAGATAAAGTGTACGTGGGAAACAAAAGTGGGATTTTATGGCGGCTTGTTAAGGAGGCTTTTTTAATTATAATTTCATTTTATTCCTCGTCGTAAATGGAAAATTATTACCTTTCAAGCAACAGTTGCAAATGCGGTCTGTTTTGATCATGTTGTTGTCTCTTCCAAGTGCAGAATGAGAGAAGAAGGTGATTGGACATTAATACTTTGCTTTCTTTTACTATTTAATACAAAAATAAGTAGGTTGTTTTTTTTTTTTTTAAATTAACATTAATATCATTTTGTATTTGTGTGCTGGCTTTTGTTTCTTCTTTAAATCAGTGTGCAGGCACGCTTGCTGTTACAGGGTTACTCCTGGAAAAAATTGGGGGTTTATGTGCACCTGTCATTAAAGTGTAAGCTTGATATGTGTGTAAAGATATCCCTTGTGTAGCACAGACTAAAATCTTGGGGTTTAAGGCCTGTCTAGTCTGAAGAATCTTCCATTGCACTAATCCAAGCATCTATGGAAGGCATGTTGAATAAACAACCTTATGGGAACAGGTTCCTGATAACCCTGATCCAGAGGGATTTGGGAGATGCCATCAAAGCAAAATTCTGGAGTTTGGCAAGTGTATCTCTTTTGGAAGTTGTGCCCCTCACTGAAAATGGAAGGGTCTGATGTTCTCCATAATTCTGCATCTCTGGGCCCGCATGCTTCCCCTCAGTGCCATAGCTGCAGTTGTGAGACTGGCAAATGCAGAGTTAATGAGCAGTGTAAGTATTAAAAGCCACATGTTTAGATAATTATGCCTTCAAAAAAGAAAACGTTGATAGGAAATGACAGTCCAGAATAACAAATCTGCTTTAGTTTTTAGCACGTGCTCGCTCAGTTGCACTTCTGCATTGTTACAAAGCAAAGGTATTACCATCATGCACCATTTTCAGAAGCTTTTCTTGGCTACTTTGTAATTCTGGCACTGTGACGTAGGTCTTTAGCGTGTTTCCACGTAGGAAAACCTCCAGTGAAGAAGGAGAAGGCACAGATGTGCGTGCTGCAACTGGTCCATAGGTGCTTAGCAGAGGGGAGCATCTGCACGGGCCTCAGTCTGGTGGGTCACTCGTGCTTTCTGCCTGCACAAGGTCACCTTTTGCTCCACACCGTGCTGAGCTGAGTGTCCTCCCTGAAAGTGGCCACTCTGTTTAAAAGCTGTTGATGCTCTTGCAGCAATGCTGCACCTGTGCAGAAAGTTCACGTTGGCTTAAGCCCTGCAGATGAGGAGGAAGATGGCTGTTAGAGCACTAAAGATGAGCTCTGCCTGGTCGGCTTAGCCAAGAAAGGTCTTTATCTTTGAAACATGTATGGTTTAAAAAGTGAACTGCAGGCTTGAAGCACTCTAGGAAACACCTATTGCAAGTACAGACTTGCATGCTGCATGAACTGAATGTAAAAATGACTTCATGGTGCTCTTTGAACCATGTTGTCCTGGCATCCAAATAAAGTAAGTGCATATGGTGGGGGGAGAGCGTCTGTCCCTTGAGCTAGAAACAAGCCTTTCATCATCAGTTTGTCATTGATGGGCAGTGATACAAAACACTGGTACTGAAACATTCTTCCAGTGGAACACAACCTTTATCAAGAGCTGTGGGCAACTGCTAGCAGAGCTATATTGTCCTGATAGGGTTGATTTTCAGAACTAATTAGATTTAGACACTGGGTTTGGAAAGGGGAGAAGAAGTATTAGCATAGTCATGCCCAGTGGGACGTGGCACAAATATTTCTTTAATTGATGCTGCTAATAAACATACTTATCTTCCAACTTACAGGGATAATTTACACCAAGTAGCAGAAGGTAGTGATAGTTCTCATGATGTAGTACATAAATAACACTTCTGTTGTGAACAAACTGTATGTTGTAAACATCCAATGTTGATTGCTAGGGAAGTTTTTCGTTATCATCTTCAAGAACAAAAGGCTGTGGGTTACTAAGGAAGGATGCTGGCATGGAATGAGTGTCAGTGTTACTTCAGACAGCACTGGATGGGTTTGAAGCCGCAACCTCAACTACAGAAGATGCTTGATGGGTGTTTGAAACACTCCATTGAGCCTTCAGGTTCTATACTTATTGTTTCTGGTATCATGCACCAGATGTGCACAGGGACTTGCTATTAATTTACCAAGGTAGCACTGATGACGACTGCATTGTGCAGATGCACAAGCTGGCATGCAAGGGGCTGGTTGTAAGCCACTGCCTCAGAAGTCAGAACTCCAGTTCTGTTTCTGACTGCCAAAATAATGGGCCCAAGAGAAACGCTCTAATCCTGGCAAGTCTTCATTTTACACCCATGGGAAAGCAGCAGTAGTGTTTCACTGAAAAGCAAACCTTTGGGATGGGTGCAGTTTCTGGCTGCAGGGTGCCTGGCAGAATGGCACCCATACCTTCTGCTGGCATGAGGCTGTGCCCATGGCTCCACACCAGAGTTGCACGGTGTCTGCAGCTACGTGTGCAGTTCCTAACAGTGAGAATGAAAGGAATGGGAAGGGGAAACAGCAAACATGTACGGCCAGCATTTAGAACTGCTCTTATTGGTCTGCCAAGATGCGTGCTGCTGCTGGATGTGTGCTTTGCTGTGTTTCAGCAGACTTAACCCAGCTCTCTGAAACAAGTTAGAGGCTGAATGTATCCTGTGATTATTTTGTGTCCTTTTCTAACAGAGTGCCTGTTTGTTTCCCCTGCAGAATGCCCCCAAGGAATTGTGTATGGTGTTCCACAAGCAGGTGGGCTGTAGCAGCACACGTTGTTTGGCAGAGGACAGTAAATGTTGACTTGGGTTGAACACAGTAACCTTCCTTCAGAGGGATAACAGTGAGAGCAGCGTGTGCAGCACAGAGTAGCACCATGTACTCCCTTCAGGGTGGCTCCCGTGCCTCTCTATGCAATCTGATGTAGTCTTCCTCACGCTCCCTGGTTGCACATCCTCAAGTAGAAGAAAAGCTCACCAATGCTTTGGGTTCTGTATCACATTCTTAATGCTTCCAGCTCATTTCTCATTTCAGCCACCTCTCTCCTCGCTTACGCAGCAGCCCCACAACGCAACATTTGAGACATCTCCTGTCCTGTAATAACTTCCAAATGCAAATCAGTTGCAGCTGTTGCTTAGCACTTTAACCCTTTGTCTGCTGAGTCTCCAGGAAATAATTGATGACTGATTGGCCCATTAACCTTTTTAAAAAAAGTTTGACAGCCTGGACTTGTGTAATGAGGAGGGATTCCTGGTGAAATCAGCTTGATGGCTGAGTTGCTTGCCCCTGAGGATGAAAAATTAGCCCCACAGGACCTCGTCTGCATAGAAACTGGACACAATTAGTGTAATATCCGGTGTTATTAATGTAGTTTGGAGTAATTGGGCAGGTTGATTTCGACAGGTTGATGGTGCTAAAATACTATTACAGTGGACCTTTCTATGAATAACCGTTAAACATGGAAAACCGTTTAATAAAATGTTGTGATTGGGCTCCTAGGGATTTAAATAGCACTACCTGTAATTTCACTAAAGGCTAAAACTGACCAATTCCACTCTGCTGCCCGGCTTTTTCTGTTTGCTTTTGTGATGGGTCCGGATTTACAGATCACTGCCTGTGTGGCACGTCTGGTTTGCTCATTGCTCTCTAGGTGATGTGATGTGGGCTGTGCTGCTTTGTTTCCCAGAGCAGGGAACACCTGCAAACTTGTTCTGTTGTCAGCAGTGTTGTCAGCCAACTTGCTGATGAAGTGAAGACGTCCTTCCAGCCCAGCCCTAACACATCCCCACGGTACTGGGACAAACTCATTGGCGTGTGGACTTGGCCAACATCCCCAGTAACCACAGCTGCAAGGTTTTCCAGCTTTTGTCACGGTGTCATCTGGTCACAGCAGCAAAGGTCAGGAGATTAAACGGGAGCCTTCCCTTTGGGATAAGGATGCTTTGTGTGCAGGATAACCAGGAAATGGCTGATGGTGGTCCCAAATGTCTGTCTCCATTGGGCAGTAGGTCTTCCATGAGCAGAGGAATGACTTTGGTGCAGCATTTTGTGCATAGCTTGCAGGGATACTGTTTGAGGATGGGATTTCAAACCTCCCTTACAGGCTAGGCTGGATTGCAGAATTTGTTGCTCATAACCAATTCCTAGGTATGGGATCAGGATTACTAGGTGGGAGAATTCAGTCATGCTGTATCTTGGATCTGTACACCTCTTTCAGGTCCTGAAACTGTGAATCTGGGAAATCACTGCATACTTGGATGCTGAAATTTTGGGCCAAGCTGTGACAGGATTACTGTAGAGATTAAATATGTGCTTGTTGATTATTAGACACATTAGCTCTGTCAATGCTGATGTCTCCTCTTGTTATGCATCCCAACAGGGTGTTCTTCTCGCTTTTTGCACATTGAGGGGTCCTGGCCACCATACTGATGCACTCACCTCAATAGCACCTGCTATTGAGTAATTGCTGTGAAAATCTTTGAGCTTAACATTTCTGTTTCTTTTGCTGTTCCTGGATTTCTTCCTCCTGGTGTGCACTTTATTGAAAACTTTGCATTCCTCTTCATACCTCTAATTGCATACCTGCACAGGGAAGCACTGTGTAGGGAAGAGGTTGCACTCTGTATAGAAGATTGCTCTGAGCTGGAGGATTCAGTGGCAGCATTTGTTGCTGCTGTATAAACAACCGCAGGTCGTCATAGCAAAGTGAATATGACACATTGAATAATTTAAAGTAATTTAATGTAATTGAACATAAGATGACATAAAATATCATAACATAACATAATGTAATGGCGTCCCACGCTGTCCAGTCCAAGGTGTTGTTGGTGGACAGCCCAGGTTGGGAGGGGTTGGGCTGGGGCCGGTGCCCCTGGAGCACTGCCGCTGCTCTGTGCGAGGGCCGGCGAGGAGCCCAGGGCTACAGGTAGCCTGATTTGTTGGCTGTGGCCGTGTCTCCTGCTGCACCACGTGGGCCGGTTTCTGCAGATGCTCCCATTTTTGCTGAGCCCACCCAGCTTCACCTAGCGCGAGCGCTTTTGCTCTGGAGCATCCTGGCTCTGTGGCAGCTTCCTCTTGGTGGCTCGGATGCTGCCAGTGCTCTGCTGGTGTCCGCTGGGGGTGCAGGCAGGGGCTGGGCACTCGGCTGAGTGATCATCCATGCCCGGGATGTCATCCGGGACCTCTTTGGGTGCCACTTCTGGAAAAGGAAGAAAATCGCCACGGGGTTAAGGCCAGCTTTCCCACACCAAATGGGTGCAAACACTCCCCCGCCAGCTCTGCTGCCCCCGAACTCACCGCTGTTCATCCAAGCCAGGAGGTCACCGATGTCGGTGATGTCCTCTGGGATATCTGAGCTGGTTGTCGCTGCTGGAAAAGCAAGAAAATCCGCCGTCAGGCAATGCCATCTTTTCCACAGCCACCCAGTGCGGCCAGCCTGCTGCCTGCTCTGCAGCCCCCAAACTCACCACCTGATTCCAGCGCTGCGATGCTGCAGGTGAGCGGAGCCGTGGTGGGATGGGGGCACACGCTGATGGGTGCTGGCTGCCCCTGGTCCTCCGTGTGCACCACGGCGTCTCCAAAGGGCTCCTCCTCCTGCTCTAAGATGGTGGGCAGGGTGCCGGGCACGAAGAGCACCTGCTGCTGCACTGGAGGTCCTTGGAGGACAGTTGAAGGGCCGGGCTGGCTGGGAGCCTGCAGCGGGCAGCTGCCTGCAGGCTGCGGGGGCTGTCCACGCAACGCGGCCCCAGGCTGCGACCCCATCGGCTGCTGGGGCTGCATCGTCCCTGCCACTGGGGGGTTATCCCAGCAGTGGGCAGGGGCATTGGGCGGAGGCATACCCGGCTTCATGCCCCCGGGTAGGAGCAAGAGCAAGGGTAACTCCTGCTGCCCAGGTTGCAGTTGACCCACAACTATGGGCAGCCCCTCAGGAGTGAGGTGAACCACAATGGGAGGCACCCCCTGAGGTGGGAGCTGACCCACAGTTGGAGGCTTCCTCCCACGTGGCCGCTTACCCACAGCTGGGGGCTTCCTCCCATGTGGTCGCTTACCCACAGATGGGGGCTTCCCCCCAGGTGGGAGCTGACCCACAACCTGGGGCACCCCTCCAGGTGGCAGCTGAACCACTGTTGGGGCCATTCCCCCAGCTGGGAGCTGACCCACAACCTGGGAGACCCCCCCAGGTGGCAGCTGAACCACTGTTGGGGCCATTCCCCCAGCTGGG
>NW_024884756.1:2069797-2124969 GCF_019232065.1 Centrocercus urophasianus
CCCCAGGTGGCAGCTGAACCACTGTTGGGGCCATTCCCCCAGCTGGGAGCTGACCCACAACCTGGGGCATCACCCCAGCTGGCAGCTGAACCACTTGGGAGACCCCCCCAGGTGGGAGCTGCACTCCCTGTCCTTGGACACCTGGTACCCCAGGCCAGACAGAAGCCTGAGGCACCACATAGGTGACACTGGGGACATTGAGGGGTTGGGTCGACACTGGCACTGCTCCGCTGCTGTTGGTCTGCATTGCAGCAGTGGTCAGTGGAGGCACAAAGGATCCAGGGATAATCGCGTCAGGTGTCGAAAGCACCGTCGGCATCCGTGGAGAAATTCTCTCTGTGGAGAAATGCCCAAGTGGGCGCTGGGGTGAGATCTGGGGCACTGGCATCCCCTGGAGGGCCACAGTGCCAGGAGCAGAGGGAGCCTGCTGCCTTACCTGCCAAGGTAGCTCGAGAGTGGCAGTGGGGGGTTCCGTGACCGCTGGGGTCAGCCCCTCGCCCCTGAGGTCACAGTGCACCTCTGTGACACGGTCCCATGGTGACACAGGCATTGCTCTGTGCCTGCCCCGCTTGCTGTGGTTGCTCAATGCAGCCTTCCATTGTTTCAGAGGAGATTATAAAGAGAAGGGAAACGAACTTTTTGTGTGGTGATGGTGATTGGACAAAGGGGGAATGGTTCTAACGTAAAGGAGGGGAGATTTGAGTTAGGCGTGGGGTGGGATTCTGTACCACTGCAACAGTGGAACAAGGCCGAGTCCTCCTGGTGTAACTGAATGCATATAAATCCATGGGGCGGGATGATATCCATCCTGGGGCTCTGAGAGAGATGGCTGATGTGGCTGCCAAGCTGCTCTCCATCATATTTGAACAATAATGGCTGTCCGGTGAAGTCCCCGGTGACTGGAGAAAGGGAAACATTCCTCCCATGTTTAAGAAAGGGTGAGAGCGGTGAGCCTCAGCTCTGTGCCTGGGAAGATCATGGAGCAGATCATTTCCATCCTTCCTCTCCTAACAGAGATGGCCGTGAGGTCCTGGGCGATGCGTTGGACTGCAGTGAGGGCAGTGATGGGCAGCTCTGGCTGCAGGGCCACTGCTGGGGAGCAGGTCAGGAGAAACGTGAGGAGCAGGAAAGAAATATGTGCATCTTTTTCAGATTGCTTACCCCAGCATTAAAACATTAATACTTTGCTTTCCTATTTAATACGAAAATCTCGTATTTATTAAGACTCTGGAAGTACAAAGATTTTATCATTTAGAATCCACTAAAAGGCCTAAGAATGACGCATCTCCTAAACTGGACTCCACAGGGAGCTGCTGCATGTGAGACTCACTTTTCCATGTCCTCCTCTGCCAGTGTTCTCTGGTCTTTGTGAGGCCTCTCTTCCCTTCAACAAGGCTTTCTGGAGGTGCTTCGGTTGTTGTTCTGCAATGCTGTGTTATCCTACAGTAGTAGGACAGGCAGCACATGGGACTGTGAAGGCAGGAAAACTAATTATCCCACAGGCTGAAAAAATGACTTCCATTGAGCAGCAGTACTGCATTTAAAGCCAGCTCTAGATTTGTCACATCTTTATATGCTTATGGATGACAAGGTAATGCAGGAGTTCCGTGGCCCTGAATGTCTGATAAGTCATCGGTAGACAAGTGAATGCTTTTTGCAAAGCCCATTTTGTCTGATGCTCACCAGAACTTTGTGCTCTGTTGTAATCTTCCTTCCATGCTTCATGCCTGCCCTTCCTGATTCCACCATCTCAGCCTCCTTGCCTTTTTTTAATTTGATTTTGGTATCCCATGTGTAGGTAGAGCATGTCCTTTTAGTTTAGGTTTGTTGGTGTTTTCATATGCTGCAGTGCTTTGGCCTGAATACTTGTCCTTATTCCGTAGTGGCCCTGAGGGGTTTTCACTGACCCTTTCTGCTAGCTTCTTAGATCATTTTCTCATCTCTCCCAATGTGAATAGGTTGAACTGATTTTAATCCTGTGTTATAATCTAGTGTATTTGTGCTGTAGACCGAAAATGCACGTATCTGCTTTCAACACATCTCTGCACGTACCGACGTGGTGGAAGGAAGAGCACAAACTCTTAAACTTTGTATTGTCAACTCTCTATAATGCATTCATCCTTTTAGTTATTTCGTGGCACACTTTGTGGGTTGTTTTTTTTTACAGTGTGTAGCTCTGAACATGTCAGGTTGAAGTCTAAATGATGCCTGTTAGCCACTTTGTGATTGGATAGACTCAACACTGGACAGGCAAATGCACACAAGAACTGGATATTTGACCAAAATAGTACTTTATTCATGTAATGTTTTGAGACAAAAATGCTGGATCTGTGAGTTGTTTTTGATGCATTGTGCAGCTTCAGGGTTGGATATACTTAGCCTAAAATCTCCAACATTCAGACTTGCACTTGCTTAGGCCTGTTTGTTGATATCCTTAATCTTAAACCTTTCTCCTATTGCATGTCTTTTTTCAGAACAAGAAGAAAACTTTGAGTTTATCATTGTCTCTCTCACTGGCCAGACTTGGCACTTTGAAGCTACCACATACGAAGAAAGAGATGCGTGGGTACAAGCCATAGAGAGTCAGATCTTGGCCAGTTTACAGTCCTGTGAGAGCAGCAAGAACAAGGTATGGCACGTGGAGTAACACTGAGAATAAGTAACAGGTGGTTGATCATTGAGGAAAGCAAAATCAAGAACACTGAGCTTGAAACCTCATCTCCTAGAGAAAAACATGTAGTGTTAGAGCTGCACGCTATCCATCTAAGCAATGTCTTTGCAAGAGGGAAATTCAGGTTTTACAATGAATGCCTGCTTTCATTACCCCATCCTACCAGCATAGGTGTTTTGCTTGTTTCCAGTGTATGTTTCCAATAATAATCGGGATAATAATGTTTGATTCCATTACACATTTCTGAGATGGTGAAAAATCATAACCTATTTGGTTTTGTGTCTGACTTCCATGGATTTATGTGTACCTTAATGTTTACATTAAGGGAGCACAACAGAGAAATCTGTGCACTAACACCTGTGTTTAGAGCACTTACACAAAGTGAGGCAAAGAATGGCTGGTAGCAGTCACTATCCAGTACCTACAGAGAAGATTGGCTTTTGTATAAAAGTAGAATCAATTGTTAAGATTCTGATTGTAGAGATTCTGATTATATATACTCAATATAAGTATACTTAAGCATACTCAACCTGCTACAGAGGTTTTCTTCTGTAAGGTAGGTCCACGGTCTCACAACATGTCAAAAGAACTAACTGAAATACTGTAAGTACAGCAAGTAGGGGTGCAGTAGATGTTGTTGTGATGGAATATCTCCACATGGCCTTTTTTTTTTTTTAGTCATTTGAAAATTATGTTCAGAGAGCCCCTAGTTTGTTAAAGCTGTCGATTTTATTCTCAGAGTGGTTTAATTGGGAAGAGCTGAACTAGCACATGGTGACAGACCCTGCGGATCCGAGCAAAGAGCATTGGCCAAGGACTTGAGGATCCTTGTTCGTTCAGACTTGAGCTGAGCTCTGTGTTGTTTTTTTTCCCCATTTGCTGGCAGTGGTGCTGACTAACCCTGTTTATTGCTCTCTTGTTCGTTCCGTACACCTTCCTTCACATTTCCAGTCGCGCCTGACAAGTCAGAATGAGGCCATGGCCCTTCAGTCGATAAGGAACATCAGAGGCAATTCCCACTGCGTGGACTGTGAAGCACAGAGTAAGTACAGCTGCTTCTGGAGGCAGCGTGGTGTGTTGTGCTTCAGAAAGCTGCCCTCCTTGGTTCCTTGGCCAAGAGATAGGTGAACGTCCACCATGGGCTTTGTCTTTTTTGGCATTACCTTCCATATGTTATGTTCACCTCTCTTCTTCGTTGTGGAGTTTGCTTATCAGATTGATTTCATGTTAATTTATATTTAATATACACTCTGTCAGATAAGTCTAATTTGTTTTCTTCCCTCTTGTACTTACCTCTTCAAACGTGGACATGTTTTCACTTTCCTGTGAAGAAAAGGAAAAAGGAGTTTGTTCTTTGACATCAGCTACTTTCATTTTCTTCCTGCTTTGGGTGGAGAAGACACGTGTACTGTGGTCATATTTTCAGAGAATTAAAGCTTAATTTGTGAGGTTTTTTTGTTTGTTGGTTGGTTTTAGAATTACTCATCAGAAGAAATGAAAGTTATTCCTTGTTGTATGTGGATACCAGAAAACTGATTTGAGAGTTATTTCCTTTCTATGTCTCTTTCCCCCCCCTTTTTTTTTTAACACATATCTAATGTTCAGAAATGTTCTCAAGAATACTTTGAGCTGCTCTTCACCTCACTAACCCCAGCTGAGGTCATTATTCTGTTGCTCTTTAGTTCCAGAGGTTTGTAACAAAGCCATAAAAAGGAAGTACTCTTGCTCTAAAGCAATTAGTTGTAGGAGCAGAAGGACTGAGAACTCCTGCATTTTTACTTCTTTGATATCTGTAAGTCAGAACTTTTCTTGTGATTTTACATGTGCTTAAAATGGAAAAATATTCATTTATTTTTCTTTGAGTACTTTTTTTTAAGATGTACTGTTTAAGATTTTGACTCCTTGTCTCAAGCCATTTAAACTTCCTAGTTAAATTTAAAATGAACATTCATACAGATGTGCAAGTGCTTTTGCACAATTAATTTCCTGTCTCCATAGCTAGCAATTTAGCTGATTCAGTCATCCACACAGCAAACAAACCTATTGTGCCCTGCTTCAACTTCAAAAGGTCTGAAGGAAGGTGGTTAGCACATTCACAGACATTTCCAGTCCATGCCTTCAAAATGTTCTTCACACACAGATTGATTTTAATTGATTCTTTTGAAAATTGTCAGATATTCATATTCTGATGGCTCAGGAACAAAGGCAGCTGCTCTGTCCCCAGCAGTTCAGCCTGCAGGGATATGAGTTTGGCTGGACTAGTCTTTGAGCACCAGTCTCAGACTCTGTCAGAACAGCTTGTTGACCTGTGTGGAGGAGATCACCAGTGGAAATACCACAGGTTTGCCAACACTGATGAATTAAGGACTTTGTGTTCCATTGGCTGGTAAACCAAGGTGTGTTAAGCAAGGAAAAAATGTTAGTTTGGCTGGTATTTTAACACGTGTAGACCACCAAAAAGATGTGTATTTCTTCACATTCTTTCATATTAAGCTGTAGTCACTCAGATTTATTCCAAGGTTTTGGTATAGCACAGGGAATAGCTGTATAAGATGCTGTGCTTTGTTTGACGAGGATGAGGTCTTCAGGTGACCAAGATGTACGTTTTGTTTCTCTGAAGTATCTGAACAGACCAATGGCAGTGTGACTGATTCCTGCTCCAGCCTTTACCAATGTGGGTAGCATTTTCCTAAACCCTGCTAACTGGTTACCCAAGCAGAGTAGAAAAGTGTGATTCATTTACTGCAAACATGTCCTTCCAATGGTTTTTTTTCTCCTTTTCCTGTCAGCCTAGTTGTTCATCCAGATTGCTCCTTGGGGCCAGCTGGCCAGCAGAAGGGACGTGCCAGGAGCACACTGCAGACAGAGGGCAGGATGGGCATGTGCTTTTTGCCAAGCCTTGGTTGTATGGCTTGGGGGTTGGAGGGTGATTTTGGAACCTCAGCTGGAAACTGAATTCGTAGTTCGTATTCCTGGAAATGATTCAAACCTTCAGTCCCCCTTGCCTTTTGGCCTCCCTACTTTTAAAGCTTCTGTATTTCCCTTGAAAAATCTGGGCTGGTTCCGAAGCGATGTGCATTAGAACGTAAAGCTGTGCTCGTTGTGAGCCTCAGCCCGCTCCTCTCGTTGCCAGCATTTGCTTTTTTTCCCTTTCTGCCTTACCCCAGAGCGCTTTGCATCACAAACACCGGCGCTGCTGTGGAAAGCTGACGTAATTTGCATCCTCACAAAGCCAGATGTTTGACAGCAAAGGAATACGAGATGTTGCTGTCCCTCGGTTCTATTCAAGAGCCATCAATCTTCCACTTCAGAAGTCTCATTCTTCCTCTTTCTAGAGCTGTTTGGCTTTTTAGCACTTCATTACAGCGCTTTGTTTCACTGGGGAATTGCTGCTTTGTTGTACTGGCGTGCTGCGGGCTGCTGGCCCTTTAGCCGCCCTGAGCTGAGCTTTGTCAAACTCCTGTCCTAACTTTCCTGTCCCGGGGCTGAATTTCTGCCCACAGCTCCATTTCTGCCTCCTCCCGTTGTAAAGATGCCAGAGGATAAACTTGGCTCACTCCTCTGAGGTGCCTCATCAATTCTCTTGCTTTCCTCTAAAAACAAGAGTCTCATCATGGCTTTTCCATGCCAACGGTCTATCTAGTGGTACTTTTTGGATTTGACAGCCGAACACTGAAGCGCTGATTTCAGCAGCCTGTCAGACCCATCACCAGAATTCCTTTTTTTTCTGTACGTAGAATAAAATTCTCAAAGGATTGAAAAGGTAGGCCTTTTTCTCGCTCTTTGCTCCAGCTCTGCAAGATGCTGCTCCTCCTTTCCCAACCAACTGCTGCTCCTCCTTTCCCTGCTCTTCTGCTCCTCTCTTCAGAGATGCCCCTGCTCAGGTTGGCACTCTTTGCCATGCTGAATCCAGATGAGTTTAGCATGGGTGACTCTTCCATCAGCCTCCTCGTGTCCGCAGCGATGAAGGAGATGGAGAGGGTTATTCTCCCAAAATAGTTGTCTCCAAAGCTTCCTCCTTCAAGTGATTCCATTTGATCAAAGTTAAAGCCAAAATGGGAGGAAGTTTTTAGAGGAGAAAATGAAGCATTTAATCTGGGAGTATTCAACAGTGTAAAAATGCCCCTATTTTACCAGTTACAGCTTAAGATGTTAGACAGGAGCACTGAATTTCACAAGGAGCCATCCCTGGTCGTCTACGAAGGCTGCTCCAAAAGTAATGCCTCCTGCTTTATGGTCTGCAACATCGGAGGCAGAATTGGAGGTACAGCAGGCTGAACCTTGCCACCGTGTCCCATTATGTTTTGTTGCTGTGTGACAGATGGCAGCTGAGGGGCAGGCTGACAGAATGGCATCAGACATGGAAGGGCATATGAAGCAAAAAAGTGCAGTTGAATTCCTCCATGAAGAAAAGATAACACCCATGGAGTACCAACACTTGCTGAACGTTGATGGAGACCAAACAGTGGATGTTAAGACAGTGTGGGGCAGTGGTGGAATAATTGCAAAAATATTTATCAGTAATTTTTCTCTTGCTGCATTCCGAATTGCTTCTTTCAGCTCCTGACGCCTTTTGTGTCTGTGAAGATAACCCTGGCCTTTGCAGGTCAGGGGCAGAGATTTCATTCTAAGTCTCAGTTTATCAGTTTAAACCGAATATCTGCCCCATTCAAGCTTTTACACACAAATTAGCACGTTAGTGTATTTCACACATACTGCTCGAGTTCCCCTTCTGTCTGCAAGACACTGCAAGTAACTCATGGAGGTGACCTGGACAAATATGCAAGAAAGGAATGTTTAATGCTTGTCTTCCCAAGGACTTGTAAAGCACGGCAGGCGTTTTGTCTTCTGTATTTCTGGAGATCTGAAATGCTTGCTGTTTCTTCCTAGGGTAAGACTTACCTTAGAAACTTTTTAAACAAAAGATCTGTTTTTCTGCTTAACTGAAATAAGGTGGTGGGTTTTCTTGTGGTGTAGGTTATTTTTTTTTCCCTTCTAATTTCTATAATTTTTTTTTTCCATTTCAATTTCTGAAGACTGACGAGAGAACGTCTGCTTTTTCAATGAAATCTTATGCTTATCTTCTATCTTCGGGGTACATTTGAAGTGTCCTTTCTGTCCACTTGTGACATGGCAGAAAACTAAGAAACATATTCCTTGCTCATACTTTGGTTACCAAAAATGATTTTTTAATTTTGAGTGACACAAACTGGAAATATCGCCAAAGTCCTCTGATGACATTTGCACGAATAGAAGGGGACACTGGAAATGTATTTCCTGTCGGCTCAGAATTTTGTTTAGATTTGAATGAAAATTGTGCCTACCCTCTCAATTAATGGTGATTTTCCTGCTTGTCATTTGTGATAGTCTCCTCATTCTTTGGGAGGCCCAGGGTAAAGAGAGAAGAAAAGATCTGACAGCAGGTGGGAAAAAAGCCACCAAAAATTCCTCCCATAAAGTCTTTCATTGCATTTGTTGAAGTGAATGTTTGTTGAAGAGGGATATTCATACAAACCTAGATTTAAATAACACAGGACAGTGACAAAAAGTGAACCATCTTGGGAAATGACTTTGAATTTCCCGGCTTTTGTCAGGTTTGTCGCTGCCTCATCATTTGCAGGGTTATTTTTTTTTTTGTCTGTGGAATCCTTCTGGCTAGTACACTAAAACTGGGACTGTTCAAAGCATCACATTTTCATCTTAGTACTTATCTCCCTGATCTTAGAGATGAAAACATACCCCATAGTGTGTTAGATGTAAAAGCCATATGTAGGTGATGATATAGATGGTTATTAAGGGAGTTGATATAGTTAGCAACAGAGACATTGTGTCTACTCTTTTTTTTTCCTTCTTTTTCTCTTGTAATTGGCTACGAGTGACTCTAGATTCCCAAGGAGGGACTTTTTCTACTACTTCTTCATAAGCTGCCTGCTTATATTTTCTTTGTTTCTTCTTTTCTTTCTTATTCACCTTTTCCTTTTGACTGAAGCTGGGCTGCATCTCTTGTGATCCCTCCCCCCTTAGGGTTTCTCATTAGTGCCTTAAGAAGGCAAAATAGAGCCTTCTGCTAGACTTCCCAACTGTGCTGTGAACGAGGACGCCGGAATATTTTTTTTCCCATTGTGTTTGGAGGCAAAATCTTTATCCACAAATATTAACCAGAAAGTTTTGTTTGGTGTTTTATTGCGCTGATGATGGCCTTTGTCCTTTTTTTCTGCAGACCCTGACTGGGCCAGCTTGAATCTGGGAGCCCTCATATGTATCGAATGCTCAGGTATACACCGAAACCTTGGCACACACCTCTCCCGAGTCCGCTCTCTTGACCTGGATGACTGGCCTATAGAGCTCATCAAGGTGATGTCTTCAATTGGGAATGAGCTGGCAAACAGCGTTTGGGAGGAGAGCAGCCAGGGTCATATGAAACCTTCATCAGATTCCACGAGGTATGGTTTCTTTCTCCATGACTGTGGCATGCAGTGGTCGGGCAGCATGTAATTGTACGGGTGGCAAAGACTGTAAACTGTAAACCGTGAGCCTCAGCAATTAATTCCTTATTTTGGCATCTCAGTCACAGGTGGTAGGACAAGGGGGAATGGTTTTAAACCGAGACAGGGGAGGTTTAGGTTGGATATGAGGAGGAATTTTTTCACCCAGAGGGTGGTGAGGCACTGGCACAGGTTGCCCAAGGAGGCTGTGGATGCCCCATCCCTGCAGGCATTCAAGGCCAGGCTGGATGTGGCTCTGGGCAGCCTGGGCTGCTGGTTGGTGACCTGCACACAGCAGGGGGTTGGAACCAGATGAGCATTGTGCTCCTTTGCAACCCAGGTCATTCTACGATTCACAGCATAGACTTAAATTCTTCCTTCATGCACCCCTTGTAAAAATCATTGGGTAAATGTCTTCACTGCAAGTCCAGGAAGAATGTACATCGAATGAGATGTGTGTCAGAACTAGGTGACCCTCATGTTCATTCATGCCTGTGAAGGCTTTCTGAGCAGCTCTCCAGTTTTTTGTACAATTCACTGACTGACAAAACAGTGGGAGTTTTAACCTCCCACTTGGTTATACTTCAATCTAAATTATGCTGTCATAAGTTTCTTAGTTTTGTTAAGCCAAGTTCTGGCTCTTGGACTATCAGTTTATGATTAATAATCTGCCTTCAGTAGTTCAGGCTCAGCCAGGACACTGCCATGCAATTTGCATCTGGCTGTCAGGTCTTCGGGTTCTCATCACAGCTGTGGTGAAAGTCCTGCTCAGCTGGACTTGCTTACTTTCTTTATGTGATAAATACGAAGGCGTAAGTTGATGGGGGAACGCGTGTTTCCTGTGAGAACAATTTTACCTACCAGTCTTAGCTCAGCACAGTGAAAATCTTTCATGATGTATTATCCCACTGAAGTCTGAAGGTTTTTTATGCTTAATTTATCTGATGGCTGTCAAAGAAAGGAAGACTTGCTGATTTTAGTGGATTTGAAGTGTAGGTTCTAATAGTTCTAACTAACATATTGCCTGGGAGACGCAGAGTGACTTCTGGCAGACTGTATTTCAGAGGAAGGGAGGAAGACCTTCTGGACTACCTCACCCAGCTGGGCCAGTCTTCTCAGTTGTCTTTAGAAGTGTGTTGTAATTGTCTGAGTGTGAGCTCTGGGGCAGCAGCCTGTGTCTGAGCACCGTTCAGTCCCTAGGCAGCAAATGATAGGACAGAGGTTAGGCTCTCAGTGTTTGCTTCCTTCATATAAAAGAAGTCGAAGGGAATTGTGTCCCTATTTTGCTTATGTATGGATGGGTTTTGCTTTTTCCCGTGCTGGATCAAGTGAAATTATAACCTGGGAGTTTGTAGCAGTGCCACCTCTTGCTGTGCAGAAGTAGGGTTGTGCTGTTGTCTGCAATAAAGTCAACTGTTTCTTATTGCATTATTTCGTTAGCACTGAAAAATGAATTTGTGGTGCCACCTTTGGTTCGTCTTCGAGAATGAAGCAAAGTACATTAATCAGGCTACTTGGGGGAATGGCTGTGCATATAAATGCGTTCAAAGAGACCTACACAGAGACTTCACCCATACATAAACTGTGTGTCTGCTAACATACACGTGTGCTATTATACAGTAAATACAGTCATTTCATCAGTTAGGTTGAAATGAACTTCTTATTGCCTTTCTGTCATTAGCATTGCTTTCTGCCTGATCCAAAAATACCTTACACTGCTGCACTTAACAAATGGATCCTGGTCCTTACTATTGAGGTGAGCAGAAAATATACATCAAAAAGAAAGGCATGCACTTAATTGGGTATATTTAAATAGCACTGTGTTAGGATTCATCTGTAAATTAAAGACATTATCGTGATACATTGACACCACGTGTGATGAAGATTAAATAACTCAGTTTTTCATATTTGGAGGTGAGTCTTACTTATATAAAATCAACTCTTCTTGCATTTCTTGCTCAGAGCTTATTTTAATTCTTTGTTTCTGTACGACATGTTTATATTTTGCTGTTAAAGTTTGTCAGTTATGTAATTTTTCTTTTTCTTTCTTTCTTTCTGGACTGTTATAGGCACAAAAGATATACAGATTAATTTTGTATTTCCAATTATGTGTTCAAGTGCATACTTACGTACTGGAAAAGATAGATGGTAGAGAAAATAAAGCTAAGATTATGTGAAAATTTGCCCACAGAACAATTTTAATCTTGTTCTCCTCACTCCATCTTTTTCCTGCTGTTCGGAGCAGGACATGAATGATACTTTGCAGAGGAATATCTGAAATTCTGCCTTTTCAAAGCGTGTGCTTCCCTTTGTACTTTACTTTGGTCTTCTATTAGCCTGTTAATCCTTCTGCCCAAGACAGGACAAGAAAATAAGGCCAGCATCTCAGACTGCGTTCAGCTTTTTCTTTTGCTTTGAGTTTTGCACGAGGATTCCTGTTAGGAGCAGCAAAAATAGATTTTAAGTGGGGTTAGCAAAAAAAGTGAGGAGGCACTCAGAGATCAGTGGATGCCATCCTGTTTAACGTATTTCATCGTGATGTGGATGATGGGTACCCTCAGTCAGCCTGCAGGTGACACCCAAGTGATGCCCCAGAGGGATGCGAGGAGGCTGAGACACGGGCTGGGAGAACCTTGTGGAGTCCTCTGCTGTGAGGAGAGGTTGAGAGAGCTGAGGCTGCTCAGGCTGAGGGAGAGGAGACTCAGGGGAGTCCCAGCAATGTCTGTAAGTACCTGAAGGAGAGTGCAGACAGGATGGAGTCAGTGGTGCCCAGTGCCAGGAGCAGAGGCACTGGGCACAAACTGGAGCACAGGAGGTTCCGTCTGACCATCAGGCTTGTGTGCAGTGACAGAGCACAGGTACACAAAGGCTGTATGGTCTCCTTGGAGATCTTCAGACCCACCTTGACGTGGTGATGGGCACCCTGCTCTGAGTATCTCTGCTGGAGCAGGGGTTGGGCCAGAAGGACCCAGAGGTCCCTGCCAGCCTCAGCCCATCTGTCATTCTTTTGTGTGAAAGCAAGCAGAAATACGTCTGGGGAGCTGAGATATTTGGAGAGCCTGAGGATATGTGGAGATCAGGAAGGAAGGGAGCATTCAGCAAAACAACTTCTGATGGGTGAGAGAGCTGATACGTGCTCTTGGGGAGTTGTGCCTACCCACGCTGCTGAGCTGCTGGGTCAGCCAGAGTCTGAGAGCTGCTGTGTGAGGAGGCAGTAACTCAGTGTGTTCCTGCTTTAATGATTTCCCACCGAAGCCCCATCACACTGGGGAGAGAAGTAATTCTGTTTTCTTCAGAGTTTCTCCTGAACTTGATGGTATCTCTGTTCCCTTCTGCATCCCCTCATTACACGTCTCTCACAGTACCGCCCTTTTCAGTTGCACTACGTATACTCATTAATCTAACCTCCATAGTTTTCCACATGCTTGCTCAGACTTTGAGTCAGTGCCTACAAAGTATTGGGAAAACAAGAACCTTCTTAACCTTTCTCCCAACTGATTGAAAGGCCTTAATGCAAAGCATCTGTAAAAGACCTTAAACAAACACAGCCTTCATGTGTTTCTTTATGATAAGCATGTATTTTAGCTCTTCTTTTGTCTGCTGTGCCCCCCCTCCCCACAAAACCACCAGAACTTGTCTGCACAATGATGGACCCTCTGTTAATAGACATTTGTAGAGAGAACCAGGCAATTTAGGGTTTCATTATTTCACATTGTCTCTTTCTATTGGAGATGAAGCCATCAGCACAAATGAACAGGCTTTCAAGGGCAGGGAAGGACTCTTGACTGCTCCACAAATATTGTATCCGTTGGCCTGGCAAGCTCAAGGAGTATTCACATGTCAGACTGAGGGGAACCCAAAAATATTGATGAGCGTGGTTTCAAAAGCAGCCCTTTCTGCTTGTGAGAAGTCAGCACAGAATGACTGCAGTGGAATTCCATGTGTTCTTGTTGAGTAGAGGGAAGTGTGAAGGACTACCAAATGGTTGACTCTAGGCCACAGCACAATTGAGGCATCTTACCCAGGCAAATGGCATCAGTGTGTATAAAAATCGACCTACGCCAATCTTTGAGTGCAGCTTACTTTATTTTGTACACCCAGAAGTAAGTCCAACCAACAATCAGGCTTGAACCACATCAAACACACCGCACTGCTGTCCTTTCCTAGTGCATTCATATTCACCTAAAACTCTTTCTCTGAGAAAATCATGGGAAACCTGAAAGCGTATTTTGAAGGTCAGAAAGGCTTTCGTGTTGGAATTTATGAACTCAAAGCCTGAAAGTTTTGTAGCAGAAGTCCTGGCTCCCACAGCTTTCATCAAGGATATTGGCCAAGTGCATTCTCTAATGTTAACTTGCACCAGATCTCGTAAGAGTCTGAGAGACAGTTTATAAAATGATCAGATCTCTGGGTCATTCACTGCCTCTGAATCAAAAGCAACACCTTGGATTGCATCTAGCATTAAACTGGAAGATAATGAGAGCACAGGTGCAAAAGGATCCCCCAAGGAAGAGGCATAATGTAAAGCAGTAGCATGAGCCAAAGTTCAGATTGCGGGTGTTCGCATGGCTACAGCAAGGAAGGAGGAATTAACATGAGCTCCTGGTGGGTAAGAAAAGTTGGCAAAGCAGCAGAAAAACCTAGCACAGGAGAATATGTGAATGTAGAAGGAAAAGGGGACCAGCTGGCCTGTGAGTGTTGTCCGTGGGCTTCTGATTAGGTCAGCTTTAGAAGGCTGGTAATTGGTTCCAGCAATTACCAGCAGCCCTGAGAACCACCACTCAAACTTCGGGAGCCCTGTGACAAATTGAAGCTGACTGCTGGTGAAGGAGTATTGACTTCCCATTTCTAAACAGGGGGATCATTAGTCAAGAAAAGCATCTTTTAATTACTCACAGGAAGGGAAAAAAAAAAAAAAGAAAAAAAAAGAGATCTTTCAGTATGGATCCTGCAACAACTGCCATTTTTTCAAGTGTATTCAATATTAAATTTATTGTCTTGGACGGGAGGGGGTCAATGAGGAGAGTTAGCCTGTAGTCCTTCCTTCAGTAATGTGGGTTTAATTTGGAGTGAGAAGTCAAATTAGAGTAAATCAATGTTGCAACAATTAACTGAGTCCTGGGATGAGAATCAAGATTTTTCCCCCATAATTGCTATTGATACTATTTAAGCACACTCTTAAAACATTGATCTTGAGTAGTGTGGCACAGGAGTAGTTTGGGCAGCTCAGTAGGGCCGAGATGGAGCTTGCTGCATGGAGGAATGCTGGAGATGATGCGAGGCTCTGAAGATCAGCTTTTGGGCTGTCTTTGCCTTGTTTTGCCTGGGCCTTTTGGACTACTGTGTAGACCTCCTGCCAGATACTAGCTTTCTTTTGGACATTCCTCATATGCTTTGCTTTCTCTGTATAATGTTCTTGCCCAAATGGTTTCTAGATTGCAGTCTCATTGGCACCATTGGGTTTCTGAGGCGATGGTGGCCTTTCCTAAAGGATATGAGCTGTCACCATCTGCCCACTCCATGAGGAGCTTACCTGCTCCCTGGTCCTCGCCCTCTTTCTCTGAGCTCTCTGTCTCCATCTTCTTGGGAGTGCTGGGTTACACAAGCAGCGAGACTGCCTCCACCCCCATCTGGAAGCTTCTGCCCAAGAGGATAGGGAAGGGGCAGCGTGACATCCAGTGCCATATCCCAGCCATGCTTTTTGTTCTTCTGCTGAAGTGATGCTCAAAATTTGCGTTAGCTCTGCAGACTTGGAAGTTGAAGGGCTCCCCACAGTTTCAGCATCTTTTTGGGAGTAAGTAGAAAGAAACCTCTGACTCGGTTGTTAGCTGCCCTTGCATCAGGCATGGTTTTAAGCTCTGCTGAGGCAGCCTCATCCAGCACTTCAAATGGAGCTTGGATGTTGTGGTTTGCATTGCAGTCAACTCTACAGCCTGGTTTTTGTATTCTGGTTGATACAGCTCATGCAGTAAAAACAAATACGCTTGAAAACGTAGAGTTTCTGTTTAGTATGGGTGTCAGGAGAGGAAAAAAAAATGGAGATGTAAAGATTTTTAGTATTAAAAATCCAGGATGTATGTAATGCTTCCATTCCAGAGCTTCCTGTTGTTGAGAAGTGGGCTGGATGGACAATACAACTTCCCAGTCACTGCAGGCTCCTGCCACAGCATCCTTGCGATTTTGCGCAGGTGGTTTGTTTACATAGCAGTTACTGTGTTTATTCTGGTTAACAAAGGTCATAAGAAAACAGAAGGGTTCTTAACACTGTATGGGAAGCCTTGAGCTGGGAGCTGGCAGTGGTAGGAATTGACTTTGACCCTAAGATGTGAGATCCAGTTTGATCCCTCACTCGCTAATGAACAGAATTTAATGGTGTCAGAAAAAAACATTATGCAGTTGGACTATATTTAGCAGACTTTTGCAGTTCTGAGCTGAAGTCTGGCTTGCTGTTTCAAGGCTAACGTCCATTATGCCGGTGAGCAACTTCTATGAAAAGAATTAAGCTGTGCTTCCCATTTTTTTTTTTTTTCTTCCATAAAAATAATTATTCCTTCATTATTTGTACTCGCAGTGAATTTTGATAAAGGGCAAGCACGGAGCTGCTGACTTTGTTAGATCCCTGCTTTGTAGGATACAAGGACTCTTGTAAAGAGCCTCCATTTCGCCTCCCTCCCATTTGGTGCCGTTTTGGCCATGGGGCTGCTGTTGGTCTCCAGTTCCTGGCAGCATTACACAGTAATACCTCTCCACCTACGGCTGCCAGGTCTGGTTCCGTAGCAGTTCTCGGCCTGATGAGGTCAGTGTTTTGTCCCTTTTGAATGCTCCTCTGTGCCTGACACCTTTCCCATTTTAGAGCTGGGGGAAGGGTGTTTTTCAAAAAAAAAAAAAAAAAGAAAATTTTATTGTGAAGGGCTGACCAGAACCCATCTGCAGTTGGGTGGCATCTGCTCCCCACATGTCACTTCCCTCATTAACAAGCAATTGAATTAATTAAATGCTACTCAGAACACGCATAACAAGCTACCGGCAGTGTCCAAATTAGCACTGATAATCAAGGATGATTTCCTTTATTATCCTGCTAAGTGGTGTGCAGGCTCTGATCTCCCTGTCTGCCCTCATCTATTTACATACCCCCAGCTTCTGCCTTTAGAAGCTGAGGTTATCTTACCTAGTTAATTTGCCACGATCACCAAGCATGGCGGATTGATATTCCTGCCTCTGCTGAAGCGGCCCCCCCCTCCTCCCCCTTTCCTTCCTCCCCAAGCCTGGTCCTTTGTATCTCAAGCTCACTGATAAATTAAAAGCCACCCCTGTGGTCTCTCAAGTGAGTAATAGAGGCAGAAATTTCATTTTGCAACTGGCTGATTTAATGATCCAAAGGGTAATTAATGGCCTGATTATCTTAATGTTAAATATGTCCGGCAGCAATTACTGTGACCTCCCGCTTGTCAAGGTCCAGGCTATGCTCTTCTTTCAATTAAGTTCTCTGGGGCTTAATGGTATGAATAAACTCCTCTGATTCTATCATTCCGGACTCTGAGATTTAAGCGAGCTAGGGGCTCGTTTGGAGTTTTAATCAGCCCATCTTCTACTTCAGCGATCAGAGTTAACAATTATAACAAGGACAGTTTAACTTTCTCCCCCCTACAACCCAGTCCCCCTTTCTACTTCTTTATATATATATTTTTCCCTTTATTTTTTTAAGCCCTCGGAGGGGATTTTGTTGGCTGCAGCAGCGGATTTGCTAGGCTAGTCTCTCCCTATATAAATTATCATGTGAATGCTGCTGTTTTTCCATTTGACAGGCTTAATTAATTGGCAGGAGCGCCCAAAAATGACAGTGCCACTAATTGCAACTCAAAGTAAATTTCTGTCATTGCAGCACGCTTGTCAGCGGGCATGCCCCAGTCCTCACCACGGCCAGAGTTTGTTGACGTTTTCCATTTCAGTTTTCACATCTCGTCAGGGAATGTGATCATATGTGATAGCACTAACGGACCAAGATGTGCCTTTGGGTTTTCCAGGCATGCAGTTTGTGTGCAAGAATGACATTTACTGCCAATAAAGTTTAGACAGCTGTGCTTCTGCCGACCAAACAGCTGCTAGGGGACCTAAGATTTTACTTAAGATATTTCAGGAGATCCTATTAACAGGGAATCTCTGGGAAGGAGCGAAAAAAAAAACCCACCGACAAGCCCTGAGAGTTGTAACTCACTCCTGTCTTCTTCCTGGTTGAGCTACACTAAATAGCGTGTCTCCCAGTCAGCTGGAGTTATATTAGCCCTGTTTTGGACAGCAGATATTTCATATAGATAATGAGGAAAATGTATAAGTTATTAGTACAACAGTATCACATTTCCAAACACACACACATAAATAAGAAGGCTGAATCACCGCTGCCAGTAAACTAAAGCCTTTCCCCATATTACTGCAGAAATGAACCGATTCTGACATGGTAGATTGCATGCTTTCAGATTAGAGTAATTGTAATTGTTTTAAAATTAAATTTAAAAAAAAATTGTCACTTACCAGTAGCTTCCAGGAAATGCATATAATAACAATAACTAACCGAGCCAAATGAAATGTCAGCTTGGGTGGTGGCTGTTCGTATTTCACCATTTGGAGGCCTCTGAAGCTAAAATGAAATTCTCAAGAGATGAAGGTTAGTGGTACAGTGTACTTTATTGTCCCTGTAGCTGCTTGGCAGACCTTGCAATCCAGAGTCTGATCCAGCAAAGCACTGGTGCCTATATAGCGGCCTGGGAGATGCCTGGATGATTAAAACTAAAAACAAAGCAGCAGCAAGAAAAAATAACGACCCCAGTTGTCCAAGTTAATGAGCACTTTAGATAAAATGCTCCCTAGTTCACTTTTCTTATGTGCAAATCTGTCTTTGATAAAAACTGGAGCACTTTGCAAACAGAAGCCTGGTTTGCAATCATTATTACAGTCATCGTTCTCTTCGTTGTAAGTTAAACCTGCAAAGGAAATGTTTTTGTGTGTTGGAGCACTTGTTAGAAACTGCAGGTGAAAGAGGCACAATCTGAATTTCAAGGCCAGGTTGGGTGGACCCTGGACAGTCTGGTCTGCTATTAAATGTTGAGGTTGGTGGCCCTGCGTGCAGCAGGGGGTTGGAGATGCATGATCCTTGAGGTCCCTTCCAACCCTGGCCATTCTGTGATTCTATGAACACTGTATGAGATTTCCAGTTACACTCAGGCGTCCTCCTCATTCTGCTTACAAGCTGCCTTCTGGAAGGTCTGCCCAAGGATGGCTGGTGTTATCTGAAGTTCTTGGAGAGAAAAGACAAAGAAATTATCATTTTCTGCTTTTGTTTTGTTTTTAATCCTTTTCCCATTTTCTCAGAAGTGGATTTTAGATTAGATTCAAGGCCAGGCTGGATGTGGCTCTGGGCAGCCTGGTCTGCTGGCTGGCGACCCTGCACATAGCAGGGGGTTGGAACTGGATGAGCATTGTGGTCCTTTTCAACCCAGGCCATTCTATGATTCTGTGATTATCTATACATCCATTCATTGTTTTTCCTTTTAAAAATATCTTTGAAGAGGACAGGGGAAATCAATAAGCTACAGCCGTTATTTGGCTGCCTGTGAGTTAACAAGATACTGAGTGTTTTGATGATACAAGAATGAAGATCTGAATGAAAATCAAGTGTTGAGACCAAGTCGTGTTAATATTGCACTGATGAAGAGGTCGTAGCTTCCAAAAGCAGAACTCATCTTCTCACGTGGTAAAGAGTTAGGTCAAAAATATTTTGCTCTGAAACCCTTGTGAATTCCATGATTTCTAGGCAGCAGTGGTTTCGTGACATTGTGTCTCTGTTAAAGAGAGATCAGGAAGCTGCAGTGATGTCCTCAGCTCAAGGGTTAAGTACCATACCATTACATATCCCAGAGTTCCCAATAGCTGTCCCAAGTAATTTGGTTAGCATGTTAGTAGAAAACATTTGCACTGGCAAAGCATTTGGGAACCTTGGTCATAGCTCACAACAAACCATGCTGAGAAAGGCTGTGTGCATCCTGCCTCCTGAGGGATTAATACAGAGAGTTCTGTTTTAAACATATCGAGGCACAGGAAAATGTGATAGAGGAATTAAATGTAGTGTGTAAAGCATTGGGCAGCCTTAGCAAGGAGATCCTTGCCCTCGCTGTCTTTAATAATAGCTATCTAATCAATTGTTTCCAAAAGGAAAATCATTTACCACTTGCATTGCTTTCTAAATTCAGACATTTGTAGGGCAGAAGCTTGTAATAATAAAAAGGTTAAAAAAAGAAAAAAGAAAAAAGAAAGAAAAAAAGCAATTGGGGGAAAAATGCCAAACATGAGCTGTTATGAGGTCCATGGGGTCAGATCCAGACCTGTGAGATGTGTTTGGTTTAGGGAAGACTGGAAGTTGAGTGCTTAGTGCTACTGAGCACACAGCTGTACGTATCAGGAGCTCAACAGAGCTGGCAGGGAAATTACCCAGCGTATTAAAAAAGTACATATTTGGTTAGAAGTCGGTTTTATGCAAAACGTTTTATTCGTCACGTTTCTGTGCACGTGGTGCTTATGCTGTTCTTTTTGTTTCTCCTGCCTGCAGGTAGGGCTCTCTCTGTCAGGTCTTACAAAAACGAGGTTGTTTCCACGTGCAACTCAACTTGGTTGCTGTGTCTAACATAAAAGAGAAGTTACTCTGAAGCCAGTTCATTTCTGATTGAAGCTCCGTTCAAACACAGTAGCTTGTTACTCTTAAAGGAAAGGGATAGATGTAATCAGTTGTGGCTAAACACACGGGGCAGGCTGTCCCTGTTGAGCTGAGCACATCACAATTGGTCCTCACATTGTCTCTCTTTTGGGCTTAACACAGTATTACCAGGAGCTCGGGTACATTGCCAGAAACTATCCTAAAGCTTTCAATAGTGTTCACTGTTGCTGGTGGAAGTGATGTTAATTCAGCTTCCTGCGTGGCTTTTGGCCATTTCTGCTTTCGTAGGTTGTTTGGCTAGTAGCTAGCTTTGTTTGAGCTCGTGGTGTAGCAAAGAAAAGAGCAGGCCTAAAAACAGCAGTGGCGATGCTGAGCAGTACTTTAAAAAAGGCAGTGCCTTGCCGTGCTACTGGGGGCTGTGCTGGCCGGTGACACTAGGTACAGAAGCAGCAGCATGCCTTTGCTTTGGTCGTGGCTACAGAACCTGCAGGGCTCCATAACAGTAACTGTGACCAACTTTCTCTCTTTTGTGATTTTTTTCCTTTTTTTGCCTTTGTTTAAGACTGAGCTTTGTTTCTGGCTCTGCAGGAAGCTGGTAGCCTATGGCAAGGGACTGGGGAGATAAGACTTCAGTAAGATAACTAAATGAAAAGGGCAGCAGTGAAAAGATGGTGCTGGCTTTTGACTGGACTGAAACTTGATACACACATCAGCCCAAATGCAGTTTCCCCACGGTTCTAAAATAGGCATTTGTCAGAGGCAGAGCTCTCACTGCTGCATCTCAGATGTGCGGGTGCTGAAGGGGAGTCAGCAGTGAACCCCTGAAAAAGAGAAGTGACCAGGAGAACTGAGACCACCAACACTCGAGCTTTAAAGTAATTAAATAGCAGACTCGAATGTGTTGAGGTGAACACAGGTGACGAATTGGAGCCTTTAGAGAATCAGAATTACAGTGGAATGAGATGCCTGGCTGTGCCTATTAACTAGATTGTGCAGACAGTGCAAAGTCCTGTAGCTGAGGCATTTTTGTGCGAGTCTGCAGAGATGTACAGTAGTGAGAAGAAGCCATCTCTAATGATTGGTAACCCTCAAAAGGTACGGACGGGTTGTGCTTCAAAAAATCTTCATGCTGAACAAATGATTGGCCTAGAAATCTGCCAGCTAACTTTTCTTTTTTCCCCAAAAAAAGATTTAAATTTCTTTCTGGTCTCATCCAGGTCAGAATTTCTAAGTGACAGTTTTGTTGTGTTTTCACTTCACTGCAACACCAGCTGAACGGGGACCTGTGGTGCATGCACAATTAAATCACAGCCTCCATTAGCACTTGCAAGGCTGCTCCACTAGTTCAAATAATCTACAGGTAGGCTGCTGCCTTAATGGGAGTGGCCAGTGATTTCCAGTGAAATCTGTGCTAGATGTCAGGTTTTCTGACTGTGGAGACAGATAGACCATGACCTGCCAAATGCTGATGAGCTGTGGTGGCTTTAAGAGCTGTCCACGTTCTAGTCAAAATTGGGCCCTTTTTAGACCTTTCCTTCTGTAGTGTATTGCAAGACTTCTGTTGGATTATAGCATAGCTGGATCTTTCTATGATGGCTTTCTTATTAAAATAGACACCCAACGGCAGTAGGATTTTGCAGGCAGGATATAGATTTTTCTCCTTGAAGTCCAACTGTAAAATATTGCTTAGTTTACATGTTAAAGAACCTTGTTAGGAAAGAAACAAGAAAGGAAGGGAAGAAAGAAGGAAAACAAAAACGAGAACTGCCTGTAGTTTCAAATGTTAATGGAGTAGGATCTGTGTAGAAACAACTTGCTTTATGCTTGTAAGAGTTCACCAACCTCTGTGCTGGGTTTATTGCCCTAGGGCAAATTAATTAAAGTCAATGGAGAATTTAAAAATGGGGAAGGGGAACAAAGCAAGGGGGGACATTTCTTAATTATGTTACAGAATTTTTCTCTAATTCTTGGCCTTTCCTTAGTTAAGCACCTGCCTGTGGCATCCCAAACAGATCAGCACCAGGACCCTTATGGCAGCATGCAGCTGGCACACGGGGTTGCTGGTGATGCAGTGAAGCATATTTGGAGGCTAGATAAACTGAGCCGTGTAAGGATCCTTTTAAATGCAAAGTACCCCTTTGGTATGGCTGAGTACAGTTCTGTTACCAACTCCTCTACCTGCCTTTTGAAATATCACCCTCTAAAAATACATCTGCCGCAGGCATTTCTACTGCTGAAATGAAACATGGGATAACCTGTGATTTAAATGTACCTCACATGCCTAAAAAACAGTTCATCTCCAATGGATTGTGGTTTTATACAAGCATTCCCTCAGAAGCACACTGGGCTTAGGGATGTGAAGGATGAGCAAAGGAAACTCTCAAATAATGGGAGAAGAGTTTGATCTCGGAAGTGACTCCTCTAAAAAAGTTTTGGGACTCGAGAAATTAAGAGGTACTTTAAAATTGTCCAAGGCTGATGTGTTAGCATCATGCATTTGTATGAAGCCAGGCAGCTCAGTGGATACCAAAAGATGTTAAAATGCAAAATATGAGCTGCCGCTGTGTGAATTTGACCATAAGCTTCAGAAGGGATGCTCTAATAGTGTAAGGAAATGACCAAAACAGGAAATGACCAAACATCTCATGTGATATTAACTGAAAAAGTAAGTGCATGGGACATCCCAAAGGGAGTTGTTTGGGTTTGTATTTTTGACAGCCAAGAGGTAATAGATCATCTCACAGTCATGGTGGGACATAGAGGAATCAGCCTTTAGGGAAAGCTTTTGGGATAAAGCAAAAAAGATCACCGACAGCCAAAGAAATAGGCGTGTAATGAAAAAGAAGCTGGTCTTCTTATCCCCCAGGTCTGAGACAATATCTAAAGCAACAGAGCTTCTGTTAGTGCCAGAAAGGAAAATAAAGCATCATAGGTCGCAATCTCATAGCAAAAGGCAGGACTGCTAAGTCAGAAATCAGCCAAAGCCTACGATGAATTTAGGAGTGAGGAGGGGAGTAGGAAGCAGCGCCTGGCTCCTGCGTGAGGAGAGTGGTTGAGTCTCAAGTTAATCAGGAGAACAATTTGTCAAGCAGTATTTAATGGACTCCTTCTAAGTGTGTATGTGGGCAGGGTAGCTTGTAAATTTGAATGTGCCTTTTTTTGCTTTGACAGCAATCAATAAATGTGCTATTTATTAATGTATTTTGAGAGGTCTTCTCAGACTTTTATGGTTGTTCTGCGTTCTCTCAGATCAGTCAAAAAGAAATGACAGAGCAGAGCAGGATTTTTGTGTTTGTAATCAATATTGCACTTTTCTTTGCTTTTCATGCAAATAGGGGAATTGTAATGCGTTCTGCATTGGTGCATTTATTACCTCTTCCTGCAAGGGAGCAGACTTGGTGAGGAAGTTTTCCACCCAATATGGTATGTTGAATTATGCAGCCTGGCCCAAACCTGGCAGTCATCTCTCATTTGGACTGACAGCTCCACTGCTTAAACAAACACAGAACAACAACGACAAAAAAAGAAAATATTTTCTGGAATATGCCATTTCTGTCCAGAAGTACATTTGGTAACAGTTCACAAAGCTTGTAAATTAAACTTGGCTCATGTGTCGGGTTTGTGCCTCTCAGGCATCAGTAAAAAGGTGAGCTTCCTTTTAGCCAGAGCTACATCAGCAGTGGAAGCTAAGAATCACAGCATGATAGGGGGGTTGAGATCAGTGCATGATGTGACCAGGGCCTTCTAAAATGAAAGGGAAGTTCAGAGAAGAGCTGTAAGGAAGGTTTCAAGCCTTCAGTGGAGGAGATGCTGAAGGGGGCAGTGAAATGATTGTGAAGGGTTGTAGAAATTCAAGAACATTGGGAGGTGAAAAATAGGTTCTTGTGGTCCAAGACAGCGCTCGTAAGAGGACAGGGTGAAAGTGGGAAGGAATGTTGAGGCTGGTTATGGGGCGAATTGTTCTGGCAGCAGGCTCTCTTGAACTGTGCATTTATCTCCCAGGGTACAGCAATAAATCTCGTCGGTATTAAACACAAGGCAAGGGGCTGGATGGTCGAGAAAGCCTTTGCTTTCTGGATTCACTGAATCTCTTAAGCATTCAGCAGCTGTAGATTTTTAGATTTCTCTCTGTTTTATGTTGAGTCCACCGCCACACCAGAAGACTACAGAAATCAGCTCTTGGCTGAAATAGAGAACCTAATTCCAGTGCTCTTTCCTCCGTATCCCCTGCTCCCCTTTTGCATCCGCTGGATGTCCATTTCTGTAAGTTTTCCCTTCAGAACAAACCTATCATTTTTCACCACAGGATATTTACAGCTTCAATCAGTGCCAAATTCAATTGGCTTCTGATCTCATCGCTGGAAGTTATAGATGCAGATATTATTTGCACTGCGGTTAATTATGGAGCAATCAAACTTTGGCTTTTCCACTGTAATTTCCTCTGCCAGCTAATTTAATTAATCACCCCCAGCTCAGCTCTTCCAGCTGCGACTGGCAGGGTCATTAATTAGACATGTGGTGGTAGCTCACAGACCAGTTCCTGTTAAGGGGCCGCTGCCCACTTGCTCTCTAAGGGAGCGATAGCATTTTCTAAGCATCCAGGCAGGATTAGAGGTAGCTGCCACGCTATTGTATTCCTCAGAAGCAAAAGCCATTCCCAAAAAATGTACTGCGAGCAAACAGCATGATTGCTGTGACTGCTGGCACTTAGCACACCAGGCGTGGTTCGGTGAGGCAGGAGCACCATCAAATCACCGCTAAGCTGCAGTATTTAGAGTCTGATTCCTGATTCTGCAGCTCACACAAGCTGCTGTCTTAGCTTGTTTTTTAGTGCTGAGTAAATGCAGATTCCCACTGCACACACGCTGTGGGACGGGGTCTGCCAGCCAGATCTGGAATTTCTCAGTCATCCATCCTTTCTGGCCTGATCCATGAGCTAAAAATTTTTAAAAAATGCTCAGAAAGTGGCCAGGCATCCTTCTGACTCCTTCTGAGAGCTGAATGGCTTTTGTCAGATAGAAAATCGTAAAATCATGGAATCATAGAATGGCCTGAGTTGAAAAGGCCCACAATGCTCATCTAGTTTCAAGCCCCTTGCTATGTGCAGGGTCGCCAACCAGCAGACCAGGCTGCCCAGAGCCACATCCAGCCTGAGCATGCATTCTCAACATCAAATCACATCCGTAATAGTAATGTAAAGTAATAGAAATGTTTTCGTTTTGGGTTTGTTTGTTTGTTTGTTTCACTATAAAACCTGTATGGAATAACCAGCTAGGTCGATCATATTGTTTGATCTCATAAAAATCAGCATTTGGGATGGATTGGGCATTTGTTTGTAGGGAAGAAACTTTTATCATACACAAAATAGTTTGGTTACACCCTGCTTAAGAATCTCACCTGGGATATTAACACTAGAGAGCAGGTGATTTGGGATGTGTGATGGCCTAACCTAATAGCCCTTAGAAGTCTATTTATTTGTGGAGGAAGACCTTAGTCATCATTCTTGCCTTGGTCTGACTTGGTACTCAGCAGTAACAAACCCCGACATTGGGTTCTGCTCTCCATCGCAAATACCAAAGCAACATCCAAAGCTGTTGTGTTCTCCACTTGAAATTCAATTGTAAGCGTACCCAGGATCTTCTGTATTCTTCCTCAGAGTGCCAGCAAAGTGTGTTCCCATCACACCACATACAAGAGCCAGAGAGTTGTAGTACAGGTTGGTTTTGAACCTGTTGCAAAGCTGTCATTTCTAATCAGTGCATCTGTCTGCCAGAGGTGGATTGCTGGTGGATTAGTTGGAGTCTTCCCTGCTTCTTTTCAGAATAGACAAACTCCACTTGAGACAGCTGTTTTAATCTCGGGTCACAAAGTCTTCCTTCAGATTCTTCTGTCCAAAACGTCCGACAACTCCACCTGGTAACAGTAAACTGAAATTAAATCATTAAAAAAAAAAAAAAGAGTTCTTACTATGGAACTGTGCCTTTCTGTAATGGCAAAACATTGCTGTGAACTTGTGTGAGCTTCCTTTTCTAAAGGAAGAGAAGGTGTTCTGGTGCAACCCTTCCTTCGAATGCATCATACTCTGCACTACTCTTCTTCTTTGTATCTCTCAGAAGATTCCTGTAGCCTGAACTGTTTGGGGAAGATGCTTTCAGTACAGAGTCCCTCCCTTACTCACAGTCAGAGCGATCTCTAGGAATTTTCACAGAGATGCAGTTCAGCAAATGTTTGAGAGTGAAGGGATCACATTTGCTTTTACCATCACTGGTACACAAGGACAATTGTTGACACTGTATTGCCATCAAAGCCATGACTAGGAAAGATTTGTAGTTGATAAGAAAGCAGCCTGTCTCTTGACAGAGGCTCTATACCTTTCCTTGGAGCAAAAGTTAGACATCAGAGTGTACCAACCTGAGTAGGTAGGTAAGCGCTCTCTTTTTTGGAAAACCTTTCTCAGCTTGAAGCTGGTAGTCTCATAGCTGGAAACGATGCTGCTGGAAGGAGCAGAGCCCACACAGATGTTGGTGCTGCAGTTCTTACTGGATGTCCACAAAGTCATGCATCAGAAATTCTCCACTTGTTCGGAGGGAGGGCAGGCAGCACGTTGCAGAATTATACTTTCTTTGACTCAGCTGATAAATACCATCAATTACAGTGTCTCATCAAAAACAGAAGTGTAGCAATTAAACGATCTGGTGCTATAGACCCTAAATTACCAGAAGAATTGGCCAAGAAGCACCCTTGTTGGTCCATCCTGACAAATTCCAAAAACTAGGTGACAGATTGTTTCAAAACAGGCATATCACAAAATACAAGTAACTTACATCTTTATCTGCAAAATGTACAGCTAATTAGTTTACATCCTAAAAGCGGAACAACTGCAAGAGTTAACTGAAGATAATCTGCTGTGAAGACTTGAATCTAGAATGGTCTTTGCTGGAGAAAGGCAGTACCTGAAATTCCTAAAATAACCTTCAGTGTTCTTCTACAGGGAAGCTGGCAAATGAGTTTGTTTTTGCTCTGCGAAAATCAGAGTTAAATTTGGTTTGATCAGCAGATTGCAATCACCCTGTGCTTCTTCACCTACTCATCTCACTTGGTTTTGTTTTATTTGAGCAGTAAGTATCCTAAATCTTCTCAGAGCTATTGCGTGTCTTCTGCGGAGACTCATCACAGTCCTGCCAGGCATTCATCAAGGCTTCCAATGAACCACTGCATTAAGTATTCCTCTGCTCCTTATCAATCAAAACAGTTTACTTCTAACTTTACTTTTTCTTCCTGAAGTAATCAAAATCTGATATTCTACAGATTGCAGAAAATTGTCACTCCCATATTTTGCGCTAATCCATCACACGAAACAGCTGTAATTTGGGCATCAGAAGAGCATTAAATTTTTAAATAAGCAAGAGACAGTCAATGAGAGAGTCCATTAACCGCTCCAGATGACAGGGCAGAAGAATGTTTGGATCGCGGGTATTTGGGGAATTGCAGTGCAGACATTACAGAGCAATGGGGCATCTACGTTCTGCAACAGGCAAAATGTTTTTTGTGTGTTTTCATGATTTTGCTGAAGTATTCAAAAGAGTACATAAGCAAACAGCATCGCCTGAATTGTCCTTCGCTCGAGCTGCGTTACCAAGCTCATTCAGCAATTTGTGGCCATTGTAGACACGTATGTAAGGTGTTCCACGAGTTCTGGAGAAGTGCTGGGTGACTTGAATGATGAAAATCAGTGAGGAGACTTTCACACCGATGCTTCTTCACCGCTCAGCCTGAGGGCATCTGCAGTGTTGTTCTCTAAAATGGCAGTTGCAATGGGTTTGCAGGAAGGTTCTCTACGGAGAGGCTGCGGATGTGGAATTTCTGGTACCTTTGATCAAGGGCAGAGCACACCACCCACAGATCTCCTTTCTGGAGGAATGGTGGTCTTCTAATCAGTATTAGGATCTTGTGACCTGGCACAGTAGATGTTCTGTAGCACTGCATCTAGGATATGAGCTGTGTGTACTCGCTGTCCTCAGTTCTTCTGTCCTACCCTATTTGACTCAAGTTGCGTATTAAACTAGTTTCCCCTTCTAGTAGTAATTAAGTGCATACCATTTTTCTTCACTTGGTGCTGTAAACTAAGCTCTTCCTTTCCGAGGGGAATAAATACTGGGTACAACCAACTGTGTTCTGCAGCACGAGGGTATTTTTCACCTATCCAGGGGCACCTCTTATCATCAAAACAAAAAAGACCTATTGTAATTAGAGCGTAAGCCTTCTTTTAAAAGGGTGACTGGCAAGAGGAAATTATAAAGACTTGAGACAGTAATTATCAGCCACTGAAACAGCAAATCAAGCTGTCTATACCAATATCCCAAAGCAACACACCGCAGAAGCCATGGAGAGAGGTTAGATTAGAGCCGCCTGGGTGCAAGCTGTCTGAGCAGCGGAAGGTGCTGATTGTAGTTGTCAGTTTGCTGCTGCTATAAGCTCTCCTGTTATAAATATACCCCAGCCTCTGTCATCTAAAAAGGATCCTTAAACCTTTCTTTTCTCCCCTTCCACTGCTTAAAAACCACAGCGGCTGACAGTCCAAATGTTTGAAATAATTGGATTCTGCATTCTAATTCATCTGTAAAGTATTCGTTGATTAAATTAGCCTAATAGGTATTATTTCTTACATGACTGCATAATTTCATCCTGATTGGATCACTATGGCACTAACGAGTCCTCCCGTTTGCTATTGACTCGAGAGTCACAGAAGGCTGCAGATAACTATCATCTTGTTTCCATTTTTCCCTTTACCAGGCTAGAAGTTAAAGTGATGTGTACTAAAGGGCACATAGCTAACGCTCAGGTACAGTTGCACAGTGTATTACGGCCTTCAGGACCAGCATTAGAATGAAAGAATATCGGTTTATATAATCTGGAGCCCTCTTTTATTTACTCAGTGGGTTGTTCTGAAGCAGAAAGATTAACTGACCATTTAAATTCCTTGGGGGGAGGGGAGGGTATGGGAATATTTTTAAATAAAATACATTTTATTATCTCATCAAAGCAGACGTACACGTTGCAAATGAACCTCATAAGGAATGCACACATCCAGGGAAACGAAAATGCTCCTTTCAAGCTAACGTTTCAACTAAAGTGGTTTTATCTCCTATTAGAAAGATTTTCTTTGGGCTGCAATTTGAGTGTAACCAAGGGAAAGAGAAGGGGACTGCAAACTTCTCTTCCATTTCATGCAAAACAAGAGCAGATCTTTGTTCTGTTGGGTGGCAGCGTGCACCAAGAGCCTCGGAGCCCCGAAGGTCATGGCAGCAGTGCAGCCCAGCACCGGGCCCGAGCCTGCCTCCAACTCACAGAAGGGGTTAATGTTAATTCCTGCCCTGACCCAGGGCTGCTAACAGCCGGTAGGTTTTGTTTTGTATCGCGCCGGTGAACTGAGCAGTCAGAAAAAAAAAGTTTTTGGCAAGCCCTGGGCCTGCCCAGGACAGAAGAGGTGGGTCGGCTCGGGAAACTGTTTGCATGAGGAAAAAGGGAAACAATGGCTGCTCAGCAGGAGCAGAAGGGAGACCCGCTCCCACTGAATAGCTCCCCGAAAAACCCTGCTCAAAAGGAAGAGGGCCCGCTGGTGTTTGGGAATCCAATAAATTGTTTCAGGAAGTGAAAGTCTGTCCAGGCTAATGGAGCCGTGATTGACAGGTGGTTCTCATTACGGTGCCCATCAGGGGACAGAGTGAATTCCAGTGTTATTTAAGAGGCTAAGGAGAAATAAGATGCAGGTGACAGCCCAAGGCTGAGGCGTCTTGCACCGCTGTTCTTAAGGTTGCTTTTTCTGCGAAAGGTCTACAGAATGTAAAGCGAGCCGAGGGCGATAGTTTGGCAAACAGCAGTCAGTCTCTGCAGCTGAAACTCAGCTCACCAGGTGCACCTGAGAGGAAGCAGGGAGATGGTCTGCTTCCAGGACTGAATATTGCTTTGGTGCATTTCTTGTGTCAGAGTTAGCTTTCCTCAGCCATAGGATAGGGCGTTCTGTCTGTCGAGCAGGCAGAGTGCAGCAGCCACGTACCGGTGCTCTTGAGCATCCCAGTGCAGGGTGAGGAGGATGGAGCAAGTGGAAGCCATCACTCCCCTTGTTGCTCTTGGCATGAGCTAGGACCCTTCTCCTGAGCCACACGGGGATATTGCATCAGTGCTCAGCGCCAAAATGACCACAGTCACTACTTTTATCTCCTCCTGGTGCTCTTACTGTGGCAGCTGACAAGAGCAAATCACAAAGCATTTAGCTCAATCAGAACAAATTTGATCAACTGCTGGCACAAATGCAAAATACTTTTGAAGAGGCCACCTAGGGTTGGGTCAGATTTCTGAAGTGTGCTTCTCTGAGGTCTGAGCCTAGCTTGAGAAGGAAGGAGTTACCAAAAGAAAAATGCATCGCTGGTGATTCAGGTTGCCTCACCTCCCTAACTGATAGGCATCTTTGTGCTGCAAACCTGAAACCAAGTCTATTTCCATCCTTATTCAGCTTGCTTTGCAAAGCATCCAAACCACAATGTTACTTGCACAGGCTGTAGCCACCAAGTGTGTGTCTGTACGCTGCAACCAGAGTTTTAAGGTAGATCTGTATGTACTCTAAGCGTGTAAAACCATGCAGATCACCTTTTTTTTCCCTCTGCTTCTGTATTTTTCTTTTTTCTGTCCATACTGACCAGATAAACAGAACCAGGAGTCTTCGCACTTGTGGATGTCATGGGGTGGGAAGCTGAGAGATCTGCTCTGAGTCACCGTATTGATAGAATATTGCATGGTGCATGGTCAGATACAAGGATGTAATTTAACCAACAGATTCACGGATGGCTTGTGAATGACGGTGAAACTCCCGAGTATGACGCGTGTAATAAATCTGGTTCGACACAGAATTAATGTGGTATTCAGAATGATTATTTACCATTTGAAGTTCAGACGTGACTGTGTGCAAGAAGTAAATAGCTGTGCACAGGGCACTGGGGAAGGACGCTTGGAGGGGAGAAGAAAAATACCTTCTTGCATTGTTTCACAAGTGCATTCCTCAGTAATACTAATGAGAATTGCACTCTAAATGCAGGATTGATTTGTGATGAGATCAGCTCTAAAGAGTACATTTGTGGAGTGATAACCTGATTGGTGGCACTGCCTCTTGAATGGCTGAAGGGGTCTAATTGGCATATAACGCACTATAAATTTATTAGCAGGTTCTGCTTTCTCATTGGCAGACCTTCTCCTGCTAACCACCAGGAAATTACCAATTTTCAGGAGGTAGTCACTCAAGTCGCACTGTGTCGGGGTTTTAAAAAGAAACCTCCATCGATACCATTATAAATCCTGGCTTAGAGCTTGTAGTTCAAAAGCCAGCTGAAAATTGGTCGCTTCTGTAGAGGACGACTTGACCAGAGCAAAGAGCCGTGTGTTTACTATTCAACTTTTTATCCTCCTTCAGTCATTCCTCCTTCCCACCCCCTTGTTGCAAATCCAAGTTGCACGAAGACCATTAGGAAAGGACTAATCAGTTTGGCAGCCCTTGGGCTGCAGCTGCCACAAACTGGCGTACACGCTTCATAGAAATTACAGTGTTTTGGCAGTTCACATTCAGGGCTTTGATGTACTTATTGATACATGCAGCCCTGGGGCACATCAGGCAGAGGAGGACATACCCACATTGGGGATTTTTCAGGAGCATAATAGAAATATTCAGGAGTCAATGTAATTGTTTCAGTTACTCTGCTTTTAAGAGGCACATTGGAGCCACAAATTAGAAAATAATATTCACGTGTCTTCTAATTGGTAACAGATACAGGATATTTTATCTTTTTAAAATAATTTCCAAATGTGTCCTGAAGAGGGATTGCAAGGAAATGGCTGAAAGAGAGAGGGCACGTACAGGCACAGCGCTTTGGCAGGCGGCAAAGAGGCTTTCATTTTGGCACACTGCTTTTAATTCCTGCACCTTGAAGTGGAATTGCTGTCACTTTTGGCAGACATCTCCTATGCATATTTTCTTTGCTGTTGGGTTTTATCTGGGTTTCCCTTTGTTAAGCACTAACCATATGGCTGGTAAATCATAAAAGCCAAAAGGTTTGCGAGCGATTAATAAAAGTAGGTGTGCAATTAGAAATGCTTCAGCAGTACTTGAGCACTCAAGTATCTTCTGAAAGCTGAGCCTATTTTAAGTCTCTCCTCTTTGGACACCTTGGTGTTGCGTAACCCTTCTGGCAGCTTTGTCCACTGGGGATATTCTAACTCAGTAGAAGGTGTGTTTGTCTTTTGTTTCATTTCCCCGCTCCCTTTGGCATCATTGTGACAGGAATGGCATTTCATCCCTTAAAAAAAATTAAACCATCAAAAACAAACAAAGAAACGAAGAGCTCTGTGATTTCACCGAATTGCAGAACCACGGGGGTTGGAAGGGACCTCAAGAGATCATTGAGTCCAACCCCCTGCCAAAGCATGTACCCTACACTAGGTCACACAGTTAGGCGTCCAGATGGGTCATGAGTGCCTCCATAGAAGAAGACTCCACCACATCTCTGGGCATCTTCTTCTAGTGCTCCATCACCCTTACCATAAAGAAGCTCTTCCACATGTGGGTTCGGCACTTTCATTTCTTAGGTACAAAGGAAACCTCAAGGATTTCTGCGAATGCTAAGGGCTGGTGATCAGCAAGAGTTAAGAGGAGGCCAAGGCAGCTGATGAACTAATGATTAGAGGTAGTGCAGAAGAACGGGCAAAGATGTATTGCAGAGGAAGAAGAAGCTCTGGGATACTTTAGAAATGCCGACGTGGAGAATTTGGGAGGTAATTACAAGAGGAAGCAGAAGGGAGACCTCCAAGTGACTAGGGAAGATTTGGACAGCTGGCAGGGCCCTGTGGTGTCTGAAGAACATGGGTCAAGGAAAATGCCCTCCAGGATGGTTGGGTGCAGGTTCTTCCCAACCTTTAGCTGCAAACATGCCATCCTTCCATTGCTGACTTGCACTGAAAGAGCGCTTATTTTTATTTGCTTGCTGTTCCAAGTGTGTTTTTCTTCACAATCTATGCTCAAGTACAATGTTTATTACTTGTATTTTCTCTTTTATGTCTTATATAAATTTGGTGTAGTGTTTTGTGGGGTTTTTTTCCCAAATTCTCCAAAAAGTGTCTTCTTACTGCTTCTGCTGAATTAAGATAATATTAAAACCTCCTCAAAGGGGTTTTGTTTTGTAAACCAAACTATAGTGTTGCTTGGGAGTTACTGGCAACAAAGGATCAAAACTGTCAAGAAAATTTTTGAATGTCTCTGAGAAGTACTGCATTTAGACTATCCTCTCTCAGTTCCTGACCCTCAGGTGAAGATTACGTTCACATCCTGCAGCCCAGAATGTGCTTTTACATTTCAGGTCATTGAAGCCACCTTGATATACTAAGCAAGTTGGCATTTAAGATGTCTTTAATGTCTACACAGCAAGTTCATCAGGCCTTTGGGTAGACCTCAGAGGTTCCTTCCCATCTCATTATTTATAAAGCATTGGTGCACTCCTAGTTATGATACTTATCCACTTTACAGCATTATGAGCAGAGGAAAGGCTCCATTTCTCTTCTTTCATCTGTTTATGATGTGATACGTTCCAAAGCAGATCACATCAGCGACTGTTATGGTATCCTTAATGCACTGTGATAGTCGCATCACGGGAGGAGCTGCTGTAAAGCATATCGCTGATGTACGTCCCTGTTATATGCCACATTACTCTGAGTCTGTGGGAGCCTTCCTTGGCTACCTCGCTCTGTCTCTCAGCTGGCACAGATTATTGAAATTTATGCATTGAAATATTTGTATGTCACTTTCTCTTATTTTTTTTTTAATGCTGTACAGGAGCTTCCTCTCGATGCGAACATAAAAGCAGGAGCCTGGTTTTAGGTGAAAACAGCTACATATATAACCAAGATAACAGTCTGCCTTCATTTTCTCCCTAATCATCCATTGTAGTTGAGTTATCTATTCTGAACTACTGCCATGTTTTGTGTGAAAATTTATTTCACATGCAGTTTTCACAGTATTCCCTGAAAGAGGGGAGGAAAAAAAGTCTGTTACGATTTCTTCAGCTCTATTTAAAATAACATTGCATTCGGTATATCCGTAACACAGGAGAAAATCAGTGTTAACAAACTGCAAATTAATGGAATCTTTTAACCCGAGTGATTGTGTATCAGATTGCAAATTGAAATTTGCAGTCTGCATGTAGGTACTGGCACAGTGCAACGTGGTTGTACACTGAAGACATCGAGATGAATATGGTTACACATGAATAATGAAATCCGTTAGGTGTATGTTTGCTATTCTCTGCATATTTGTAGATATTGGTGTCAAGTAAACAAGCAAATGTACTCTTGGTTTAATATTTTCATTTAGCTGTTCTAAAACAGCTGTTGGCTTTGTTAGGTAATCATTGTAGGTAATATTTTTTTTCCCTACATGTTGACATTGACCACTGAAGAAAGGGGAGTGGGCTGTGTGTGATTCATGCAAAGTCTAGAAGCACACAGTGAAAGCTCACCTTCTGTTTGGCAGTCAGCACAGTGAGAGATTTTGATTTAACTTTTGCAAGGATGTTCACGTGCCTCCATCAGTGTATAGGTAGAAGTAACAGGGCTGTGAACGCAACACTTTCACAGTGGTCAGTAAACAGCTGGTGAAAAGTGGTGCTCATCCATTGCTGTTTTATTTGGGATGCTCATAAGGTCTCTCCTTGCACATCTTAACAGGAACCCATCCTCGTCTGCTGTTTGCAGTGCTTTTCTGATTGGCTTTTGGATTTGGCAGAGAAGAACATTTCTGGAGTCCTTAAAATTGTCTTCAATCTCAGGAGGCTGTTTTCATTTCACACCATTGCACAGAACAAAAAGGCTTGGATTTGTATCGAGGAAAGACTCAACCATCCTGCAGATCTTACAGTTGGCCCCGCACTATCTGCATTCTCTACAAACCTTTTCTTAGCATCTGCAGTGTTCCCCACAGCTGTATGTCACATAGCTTTTCCTTAGCTTAACATGGAGCAATCTCAGAGTTGATACTTTTATCAAATGTACCTTAAAAATTATTATATTGAGTGTTGTGCAATGAGAACGAAAGTTTGCCATAATTTGTGATATTTAGAGTCAGAGCCTACAGTTGCAGGATAATTATCTAGAAAGCCTTAATTTGGTAAACTTAGGCTGGTCATTAATGTTTTACAGTAGTAAATCCTGCAGTGTCTTAACACCTGAAGGGGAAATGCTGCTTGCTCTGTGGCATCACTGAAAAGCTGACCGAGATGTGCATAAACAGCATCTGTTTTGGAGTTCGCTTGAGCAGGCCCAAAGTTAGAAGAAACTTGAGCTCAGAATGCTTTTGTGGCATTCAACTGTTCAACCTCAGCAGATAACTTTAGTGACAAAGATGAGAGCAAACCGTTTCCCAGCCGAGCTGCCTGCCTTGCCAGACCTGAGGACCCCAGGCTGGAGCTGTAGGGCAGCCGTGCTGCCAGGCAATCATGGTGGCTGTGCTGCGGCTGTGCCATAGGGCCACTCACATCCGTTGGGGTTGTTTAACTTGTAAAGAAGTAATAAGCTTAATAGGTTGACTTTATTTAATTATTAATGATCCCTTTCTGTCCTTACAGCTCATAAAACACCCTGTAGGTTGGCAAAACACTCATAATATTGATCAGGAGCCAGGGAGATATTTATTTCCTCTTTGCCCCGGTGCACATAAATCGTGGTTCTTTGCCTCCTTCTCTCAGTACGTGGGATTTACAGTGGCCTGCTTCTTGAAAGCTTTCCGTAATTAAGGAATAAATAGCCATCGGTCTTTGTTTGCTGTCTGGAGCCCTCTTGTTTGCCAGGGCCCTACATATCCCTCGTGGGCCCGTGCACCTTCCCCCTTAGCAACGCAGCCTGGGAGAGAAGGCATGCATGCTAGGAAGCAGTCAACTGCTAAGCACTCCCTTTGCAATAGAGTGGGGTCTTCTCCTGCAGAGAGAGGAAGCCCCTGTGTTTTCTCAGCATATTGTTCCCAACTCCTCTTCCATGCCTCTCCTCCCAGTTCCTGCTTTGCTTGGGACAGGAAGACACTGGAAATTCCTTGCTGCTAGCCCTTTCTTCCTGCTTTCTCTTCATCTCCCCTCTTCCCTTTGCAAGTTGCAATTAAAAGCATCATGAACCTTCCCAAACTTTTCAGTTCTTTCCCCCACAAATGTTTCGCTTCCCTTTTACCCATCACAATGCTGCATCGCCAACTCTTACCAAAGTGATGCTGTTTATCAGACATCTGTGGGATCATTGCAAAGGGTTTTCCTTAAATGGCAAGCCCTGCCACAACCAGCCACCCAGCCCTGACAGCAGGGCTGCACCGGTCATTAGGTGATGTATGCTTCTTGCATGCTGGACCACAAAGTTAATGACATACTCTGGGACGCTCCCAGAGTTTGGGAGCTATGGGAGTTAGATTTACTTCATTTTGTTGGAACAGACACATGAACTTTGTCAGCTGTCCAACAGCAGAGAAAATCTGGCAGTTCTCCTGCTGAGCCGGCCAGGTTATTGCCGCGTTAAACGTTGCACTTCAGTAAGCATCCAGAAATGGCAGCACACGAGCATGGCACCCACACAGCACAGACGTTTGGGTGAATGGCAGTAGAGAGAGCATTTAGAGGCCTCCTCTATTGCAGAATAGTTCTTTTTAGTAAGAGAGAAGGAAATATTTAACACTTCTCATCAAGATGGGTGAGCCAGGCACCGCTCTGGACTGAGCTGCACAGGGCCAAGCTCCTAAATGAGCATCTCTGGTGCAAGCTCACAAGCAAAGAGTGAAGAGTAGTCTGAAAGGAAACTGTGCTCTGAGCAAATCTGCCTTTTATATTCTCTCATGCTACCTAGTTAACCCTCCCCCTCACAGTGCCCAGTATTTATGTTTCAAGATAATAATGATGTGATGTGGCTGGCAGAGTAATTTAAATAATTGGACATTATCTTGAGAAGCAAGCACCTAATGAGATGAAAATAAACTGAGAAGTGAAATTTTCATCTGTTTCTAATAACTCTTACCTATGTACAGTATCACTGCTCTATCAGGGCTTTCATTATTCGTACCAGTGATGGAGACTTGGCAGAGCTCAGTGATGGTTTTAGGCCAGGGCTTAGTGAATTGTATTTCTTTCCTGCAGGATGTTTTGCAGTCTTACCCTGTTGTATTTGGCCCTTGTATAGCCAGAAAGTTTGTAAGCTTTTCTCAGAAGTCTGAGTTTGAATGGACAGCTTCAGAAAGAGAAAGCTCAAGCAAAGCCCAATCTGACTTTCATTCTTCTTTCTATAAATTTGTCATCTGTTACTCTGGAGTTCCTCTAATTCACCTGTGCATTTGCATTAAAAAACAGGCAGCTCTCACATTCTCTAGCATTAGGTGTCATAGGTGCCATCCGAGCACCTGATGGTGGTGCTTCTCCAATACACTGACTTTAATCTGATCTTGAAAAAGGGATTCTGCTGAATTTTAGTAGCTCAGTAAGTAAGTGGAGTAGTTTTGTTCTGGCTTATGGATGTCACGTGAAGACAGCTAGAACTGAGACTGTATTTTTGAGGGTGTTGTTTAGAGTGAAAGTTACCAGAATTACAAGAAAAGGAGGAAGATGAGAGAAATATTTACTAGGAGGTGTTTAATCATACATTCCCTTTATTTTTGGAGATTGGTTCAGTATCTGCTGATTAGTTGCTCTTCCTCTCATTTCCTTGTACTCTTATTCAGTTGATTTATTTAAAGGTATGTCAGTGCTGGCTGAAGCGAAACACTGTGCCTCCTCTTCCTTCTTATTGCTGACCGCTCCAATAATTCATTTTTTAGCTCATTAGCTAACAGGGGATGTGAACGGTGGTCCTCCAGGGGACTGGAATGAGGCCAAGTGATCTACTGCTGACAACTCTGCTCTTGGACTGGCCTTCCTATGGGGATATGAAGCCTCAACCAAGGCGGGCTGTGGACCCCAGCAGTGAGATTGTGGCATCAGAGTGCATTTATGTTGTGTTGTCAGGTTCTAAGATGGATGCATGCGGTGGAGCTGAAGCTGTTGTCCAAGAAAGTCCCCTAGTCATTTGAAATGAAATGGCCAGAAATGGAGAGAGGAGGTCTGTGGGTGTTGGCTTTCTAGAATATGTTTCAGAGCTGGTCCTTCTAAATTTCTGTTGTATCAGCCCACAAGGTATGGGCAAGCATGCTCCTCCTCCTACCTCCAGCTACCTCCTCCTGTCATTCAGTGTAGTTGTCTGTGAGAAAATCCCAACAACTTATCTTTCCTTGTACCCAGTTTGAACAGTTGAATAGAATCTAAATCTCATTCCATAGACAATGTAAGTGACATGCTGCCCCCAAATGTCTGAGACTTTTAAAACATCTCTTTTTGTTGGCAGTGTTCACTGTGTTCCCATCACAGCACTGGAATCTGAGAGATGCTCTCCCCACCACTTGGTCTGGCTTGCCTTTGCACTGCTCCCATGAAGCACAGGGCAGGTGTGCTGCAACAGATTTGTAAAACAACAGCCTAAAACTCTAAAAGTTCCACCTGAAGTCTCTGTTTCCGCAGAGTAGTTTATGATGAATAGTTTGTGATGAACAGTGATTAGAGGTGGGAGACTGGTGTCACACAGCTTGAGTTTAAACAGAAGGGTCTTCTCTTCCAGCCGTGGTCATATGGCAGCTGGAGGCTAAAGTTGCTCAGAGGTGGTCTGTGAAGATGGGGGGGGATTTGTTTGCAGACTCAGCAGCACTAAAAAGATTGTGGTAGTTACAATGCAGGCAGAAAATGAAGTATATTCTGCCTTTTGGGTCTGTGGGCATATGAGAAATAAATCCCCTCAGCCCGGACATGTGCCACTGGTGTGAAACAGGGCTGACTCAGTCGCTTCATTTTTCAGTCTGGCGTGTTTAAATGTGGAGTGGGTGTATTGGTTACACTCTCAAAACCTCAATACGTACTTAAAAAACTGACAAGAGCTTTATTAAACGCTGTCTGGGTTCTGGTCCTAGAGGTGCTGTGATGCTGCAGGAGTGCACATTTTATTGTGAGTAACTGTAAGTGTGTCACTTCAACCTCCTCGAAGCGCTGCCACTGTATTTTTACCTTAAAACAGCACAGCTAACAGAGGAGTTAAGGATCACAGTGGTAACAGAAGTCATTTTCTTTCTCCTCTCCATCTTGAGTATCTGAACTGATCCTGTTTATCAGATCCTGCCATCAAAGGTTAATTTGCGGTCCCCTAAATGTTTTCTTTTGTGTGTGTGCCTTTTAGCTTGCAGGAGTCATTCAAAGGTTTAATTTAAGCACAGTGCTTTTTGTGTTAATTATCTGTTTGCACTTTTTCTCTGAAAAAAAACTGTACCTGTCTGTAGGGTGGATTGTCATTGGTGCAGAGAAGAGCATGCTTTGGGAAGCTCTGCATGAGAGCATCCAGAGAGGTCACAGTAAGGTCGCTCCGCATGTACCAGGAAATGATGCAAAACTAATCCAGATTTGCTGTTGGAAGGATCTGTTTACATAAGTATTTAAAAACAGATTAGGGCTAACCTGACACTAGATTACTGGGAGTAGTGTAAACAGTGCTGAAAGGCGTAAACAGAGCTTTTCCTTTTGTGCTCCGGAGGAAAAAATATGTCACCAGTAACAAGTTGCCTTGCTAGATGATGTATATGGTTTTCAGAGGCTGGACAGGTACCTTCAAATGGGGCTTTGTCTAGGGCTAGATCTCTTAGATCATATAATTGTATGTTAATTTTTGAAACGGGGAGTGGAGACGGTTGTTTGTAGTCCTCCTTATCCTGTAACATAATAGCATCCAGAAAGCTTTTGATAGTTATTTGACATTTCAGGAGGAAATGGTGGCTTCAAAGTACTGTTCTGATAGTTTGCATTTTGGAAAAAGAAACAGAAGAATCCTCCATAGGTCTTTTGCATTGGAAACATGACTCAGTTTTTGATAGAGGGAGCACCTCTGCAAGCAAGGCTGTGCCTTGCAGGGGTTGTTCTGCTGTGTGAAATGCAAGCCCAGGTGCAGGAGGGGTGGCTGGGAGTTGTCAGTGCCGTGCTGGTCACTTCAGGTTTCAAACACGAACATTTTATACATTTTCTGTACTGTGTTTTGCTGCACACCTTAACTCCAACGTGAACACTATCTGCCTGATTTATTTTCTTGCTTTCTTTTTGTTGATGGCTATTTGCTAGCATGCTGGTAGGCAGCAAAGCCAGGCCGGAGTGACGTATTCCCTTTGGCTTCTCTAGGGAGGAAAAAGAGCGCTGGATACGTGCAAAATACGAGCAGAAGCTCTTCCTTGCTCCGCTGCAGTGCCTGGAACTTTCTCTTGGCCAACACCTCCTGAGGGCTACAGCCGAGGAAGATCTGCGCACGGTCATCCTGCTCCTCGCCCACGGCACGCGGGAGGAGGTGAATGAGACCTGCGGAGACGGCGATGGGCGCACGGCCCTGCACCTGGCCTGCAGGAAGGGAAACGTGGTGTTGGTGCAGCTCCTGATCTGGGTGAGTCCTTGCTCATTGCACGCTCTATAAGGATGGTAGCTTACCCCCCTTTCGTCTGTTGCCATTGGTAGAAAGTAAACAACAGAATGAGGAAGGAGAGATTTCTTTAGCACCTATTGGAAATGCCATTTGAAATGCCTCGGTGACAAATTGTGTTCCAGCTGTAAGACCCTCCCCGTAGAAACCTTTCTGTGTGTAAGTCACCAGCGTTCTGCTCACTTCCCTCTCTCTCCCCTCCCTTTCACCAACCTCAGCTCAGTTCCAGCCTTCCTGGCCTGAGCTCTCTCCCTCTGCTGTAACTCTCTGTCTGCATCAGAGCTTCAGGTGGCGTCTCTTCTTTCTCCAGTACGGCGTTGACGTGATGGCACGCGATGCCCATGGGAACACCGCGTTGGCCTACGCCAGGCAGGCCTCGAGCCAGGAGTGCATTGACGTTCTCCTCCAGTACGGCTGCCCCGACGAGCGCTTCGTCCTCATGGCCACTCCGAATCTGTCCAGGAAGAACAACAACCGGAACAACAGCAGTGGAAGGATGCCCACCATCATCTGAGGAGCTCACTCGTGTATTCGCTGACCTGGATTACATCCGCGGCCTCATATTCCTCCATTCCCATCACGGCTCTGCTCTGTGAGTCCAATAACTTCCCTTTTCCCTTTACCCTTCGGTGCATCCCTGTCCCATCCAGAACCAGCACATCTGGATAGCACGAGGGGATGAGAAGGAGCGAAAGGGGCTGCAGAGAAAGCAGTTGTTTCAGTGACAGCTCTCGAACGATGGAAACGGGACAGCAGAAGCGTGCGAGAGCACGTGGGTTCTGTAGGACACGGCGCGTGGCACGGGACCATGGGGACAGTTGTCCCTGGGCACAGGCTCTACAAGTGCAGAAGGCAGGGGTGGAGGGAGGTGAGAGCGGGAGCGAGAGGAGAAGAAAGAAGAAATGGTAACTTTCCATAACTGACAGTTAAGCACATCAGTACATTTCACCTCTACCAAACGGAACGGCTGGATTTCATTCTCTTCTCTGAAGAGCTTGACGGCATAAATCAGAAGCAAGCACAGAGTTTGTCAGGTTTGAAGCTCCTATGATGGTATGTGTCAAATCAGTTGTAGCTAATCTGTCCAGGGAGAATACTGGCTTCATTACACTTGTATAGTTGAGTTCTTCCAGCATTACCGCTGTTTAATAGAACATGATTAGTCATCACGGAGAAAAAAGCATATTAGCTGAGGAGGTAGTTACATGGCACGCTTCGGTGATTGCTTGGATGTGATTGCAATATTCTTAGAAGCATCATATTATCTCAGACATGTTCTTTCGAGCCCTTGGAGCCCTCCTTTCTAAATTCACTGTCATAATTTAGTATCTGTTTAATTTTTCAGTCCAAAGAGAGGAAATGAGTTGCTGAGTGTTATTTGACTGCAGTCTCCTTGGTGTAAAAACAAAATGGAAAAAATAAATAAGAGTAACTATGAAACACAAAAAGGAATAATGAATACTGCTAAGGAAAAGCATTTCAAGTACGTTTAGTAAAATTAATAAATGCATTAAAGGCTAATATTTTTCCAGCCAGCAGAAATACGTTCTGTCATTTTGCCAAGGTAAACGTGTTGAGTTTTTGGTCACTCCTGTGATGCATTGCCTAACTTATACAGATTTTGTATTGTGTCTTTAGATTATATGTATGTAAAATCTATTTGAATAAAAAAATCATAAATATGCATTGATTTTTTTTTTGTACAGAAAATGACACCTCTGTTAATTTATAAACTGTAATGGATGTGAACTAAATAATGTGCAACTAGTTAGGATCTGTGGATTCCGGATCACTGTATGTTGAAAATATCCCCAGCAGTGAACTCTTGTTTCCATTGCAAGCCTTTGAGGAACATATCAGAATGAGATTATGGCACGCTTGGCATGAAAAAAGTATGTATATATATATATGAGACCGTTTAGAAAGGAAAAGAGGCTGTTTCTCAGCGCTGTAAATATATTTTACTTCAGAAGTCACGACGCTTTCACAAGCCAAGATGAAAAGCCATAGTCTGGATGCGTGCAGATCAGATTGGGTTAGTTTCAGGATTGATAGCCTTCACCGAGGCGGGCAGGGCATGGCTGCCCTACCTCTGAACCTGGCTGCTTTCTGGGAGAAAAAGGGCTTGTTGAAAGGAGCCTGGGCAGTTTGTTTGAGTTCCAGGTTTTACTACTTGACTTGATTTTTATTGTTTTATTATTATTATTATTGTTTGTATTACCAGACTGATCCTGGCTTGTGCCATTTGCTTCAAAACCAGGTTTCTGACACAGGGAAGCAGGCTGTATGATTTTTTGGCTGACCAAAAAGTAGTTTTTAAGTGGCATATGGCAATGTGGAGATGGGGGAAGGGTGTATCACGGAGAAAGTTGAAAACTCAACTGAATTAGATGGCAAAGGAGCAATTATGTGAAGTCAGTGAGGTGCACACAGCACAGTAATTTGGAAATCTACCTGCTCCTTATGTATTTCCCAAGCCTTCAGTGTTGTTTTTCCTTGGGGCTCTGTATTTTGCTTGACATACGAATGGGAGGACGATAGCAATTGCTGAACAAAATATAGGTCGACGCAAAATGAGAAGGAGAAAAATTATTCTGAGTATCTTAAGGAAGAGAGAGAAAATTACAGGTTGGGTATCAAATCATAAAGCTTGAGAATACTGACTGGCTTTCCCTGTTCTGTGCTGTTGTCGTTCCGTACTTTGATACTGTACTGACCTCTGACCATAGAGGGGGTCTTTCTCCATCCAGCTTAGACTGGCTGCATCAGATTAATGCTACATCTGATTCTGTGCACGCTAGGATTTTTTTATTTTTTTATTTTTTTTTAACTTTTGAGGGATAATTGCTATTTCTCCATCGTTCCCATGCAGCTCTGATAGTGATGGGTGGTCCCTCGGTGACAGGACGGCCCGTTGAAGGTTCAGCTGAGTGGGATGCTGCAAGCCCCCGTGTCTTGGTGCTCACAAGCTTTCCACCCGTTCCAGGGGGCATGGTGTAAACTGGGGAAGTGCAGCACATGTTCCCAGAGGTGCAGGCTGCCTGCTGTTCCCCTGGGAACAGCCAGCGTGTTTCTCTTGGAAAATCAAGTCCAATGTTTCAAATACGTTGTAGGCAAATTTTGCCGCGGTTAAGTTCTCAATGCTTCTTCCATTTCAGAGCTTATTTTTTGTCCTGATTGAAAATATTTTCTGTACATAGGTGAAGTGTTCTCTTTAGGCCACCTTTCTGAGTGTGAGATGTGAGAAGCAAGGACAGCAGCCAGGCTGTCGTGCAGGCTTCGGGTAGAAGAATTGTACGCTCCTTTCATTAGAAGAATTCTGCAGGTGAACCTTGGAAAACAGGATTTTTTTAGGAAAGGAACTTCCGCTGTATTATAGGAAAAATGATGTATCAAGCCTAGCCAACTAATAACCTCATACTTTAACTAATCCGTGACACAGTTGCTTTTAACTTAAACATAGCTTTTCCTTGGACGTATCAGCATTGGCAGTGATGATGTCAAAGCAGTGCTCTCATGGGCCGTGCTTGGCTTCCCCAGGGAAAAACTCCATCAGCCGAGCCCCGCTGTCCTTGGCTTCGTGCCGTGAGGTTTCGGGACTCCGTGCTCTTTCCAGGCGGATGCGTTTGTGCTTTGCAGAGGGTGTTCTTGAAGCCATCCAGGTGCAGAGACAGGCAGGCTTTGAGAACCTGCAGCAGTTGTTCTGTCTTCTAACCTGTCCATTTTCAGGTCTTCGTTTTGCCTTCAGCCCCCCCTCTTGTTGCTTTTACGGAACCCACTTGTCGGACTGCTTACGCCCCTTCGAGCACGTGAGGAGCAAATTGAAAACGAATTGAAATCCAGTCAGTAAGAAATCCCAGCAGAAATGCACTGACTAAATCCGTTAGCGTTGTCTGAGGGAATGGAGATTGTGGCCGTGTTTCTCACCGTTGAACCCTTTTTGTGATCCCAGATCCTTTTAAATCCCACTTCCTCTGCACTTTATCCACCGTGACTAAAACACTAGATGGAAGTGTTTGCTGTTAACGTCAGCACTTTTCTTCTATTTCCATCAGGCTAATTGCTGTTGAAGAGCAGAGGTGAGCCAAATGCGTTGAATCTGGCAACTGAACCTTCACCTGCCAGGAGTTCAGGAGGGTTTTACTTATTCCTCACTATTTTCTTGGGAAAATATAGTCTTGCCAGTTCAGAGATTTGGCCAAGGGTTCCCATTGCCAGATTTCTGGTTTCGTTGCTAAAAGGGAGCAGAAGGAAAGCTGTTTCTGGAGAATCTTGGTATACCCCAAGCTGAGGAGACCAAAAGAGCTAGTTGAAAGGAGGAGAGGGTTTGTAAGCATTTCTACTTGGGTGTAGTGTATAATAACCGTGTAAACATGAATACTGTTTACTCTGCTGTCTTTCCCCATTTCCTTAAATTATGTGTGTTAGTGCACGGAGCTTTAGCTGCACTTGGAGATTTCCCCTGGCAAGAAGAAGCTGTGTAATGTAAAGAAGGGAATAGAGGTGTGAGTGCAGATACATTCTTAGCAATGATCTCCAGCACTGTAATGTAGTATAATTAGATGATACAGTTTTCAGATAGCTTCATCTTTTATATTTGTATGGAGATCGGGAAAAATGAAGTAATTTGTAGTTTCTAGTGTAAAGTAGTAATAGTGGAGACAAGCACAGATTTCACAGAGGGTTCCTTAGGGCCCTTCACAAATGTCTCGGGGAGCCGTGTTTGCACCTTAACAGGGAACGGGTGTTGGTTGTACTTGGAGGTACCCAAGGGGAAGAAGGAGAGTGCTGGGGACCAAACGTGGGGCACTTGGTCTGGATGCATGAGGACTTGCCCGTTCACATTTCATCATCAGGACGCTTTGTTTTATCCTTCCTACAGCTGTTAGCACACGGGAGATCTCTGTCTGTTAGTCTCGGATCCTCTGTTGAACATCTTCCATTTCAGGCCATTCGTGGGTAAGATTTCTTGTAGGACATCTTTGGCTATTCTTGTGTTTGCTGCATTGCAAACTCAATGCCACAGATTAAAAGGGTCTGCAAAGAATTTTGACTTGTAAGTTACCAAAACCAACAGTGGTTTAAATGGTTTTATTAGAAGGACATCTCCTGTTTGAACAAGTATGGAATAGAGCAAACAATCCAAAGCTGTAGGTAGGTAAATCTGTTCTAGTTTTTGTTTGCTTTTTTTATCATGGGCCAGTTTTTAAAGTGAATATTTGGTGATTTCATCTCATAGCGGTTCCTTTGAGTTGGCTGAATATGTCCTGCATTTTCAACAGGGGGTAGGAGAGTTTTGGCTGAGATTCTCAGAGCTGTCAGTAGGTCTCATTCTGAGGGAAGGGTTGCATGATCTCTGAAAATGAGATGGCTTTTTTCAGTGCCACCCTCAGCCCCAAACCACTACTCATGCTTTTGGTGATCTTGGCCCCTGTGTTTCATTTCAGGCTGAATAAACTCCCACAGTTTGCTCTTGTTCCCTGAGTGCTTGGGGGACTTTTCTTGGGGGCAGACAGAGGAAAAATCTTTCCATCTTCATGCTTTTCACCTCTCTCAATCCCTGCAGCGTATTCAGGCAGTAGCGGTCGGTCCTGCTGACGTGCAGTGCTTCAGCTTTCTCTTGGCCATGAACTTCGGGGCGTGTATTTGCTTCCAGTCCTAAGAGTTGCCTATTTTGCGATGCTTTGGAGCTAGTAATGTTTACCTGTGTGTTATGTACAAAGCGTGAAGGGGGGTGGGGGGCTTATCAAGGTCTAATGGCATGCCTTTGGGATGACCGTGTTGCTTGCTGGCAGTTGAATGCACCATCCGCTCTTTTGTGTGTGCCACGTTCTGCAGAACTGATCAGTGTGTTTTGCTTCTGAGAACTCATCCTTCTGTCCTTCCCACCTCCCTCTGCCTGTTGTTAGGGTAGCTAAATAGTGTGAGGGCAACTGAGTGGGAATCTCAGAGCAGCCCCGGTGCCTCGTAGGAAGCTGGAAGCGTGGTCTCTGATTGCCAGATGGAGGGAGTGATGCTGTGCTGAAGGCAAGCCCCAAGCCCGGGCAGTACTGAGGAAGGCTCTGGGTGCAGTTTGTCAGCTAGTTCCCACATCTAGAAGCTCGGTGATGGAGCTGAGTTGGTCATCAAGTGCAGTGAAGTCCTAAGGTAAAGCAGTGTATTGCATGGATGTCGCTAACCAGATTAACTAAAAGTGCTTTGCATTTGTGTGTGTGTGTATGTATACACATATGTGCTCAACGTACCTCTATCAGCCATCCTCTAAGAGTCCACACACACATTTACACATCAGTCACAGCCTGAAGCTGGAGCCAGGTTTTCAGTTTGGTGTTTATAAATGGGCACGTTTCCCAGTTTGGCTCAGGCCAGCCATTTCCAGGAGTGCAGGAGGGCTGCACGGTGCCACACAGGGCAGGGAGATGCAGGAGCTGGCTCTGGAAAGCTCAGGGTTTACAAAGATACCTGGCTCAGAGCAAAAATTGAGCTCATTCAGATGGCAACAACTCGAATTCTGAAAGTGGGACTGAACTGGCCGCTTTGCCTGGGATGGGAGCTGCAGCCCAGCTGCCTGTGGGCACGGGGAGGAGACGTGGATGGGGCTAAGGACATAACACTTACTTCCCAGAGGCCCTATCTTTTTTATAGGTTTGCTCAAATTTGCAGCTGAATTTAAGCATGGGCTCAGCGACTGCCCTCCTGCAGCAGATCCAATGGTGTTTTGGGTCCTTCCTGCATCCACAGCATTACAGGGGAAGGAGACGTGGTGAGATGTTGGTGAGGAGCAGGGCACCTCCTCATCCTTACCCAGGTGTCTGTGGACATGGTGCTTTGAGGGAGCTATAACCATCAGCTGACATGTGCTAAGCCCTCATGTGAACCAGACAGCGCAGGGAAGCCTGTGTGCTCACAGCATCTCTACTCTTGCTTTCAGTTAAGCTCATACTGGTGGGCAGCTTGGGCCAGGGTTCAGCACATCCTTACGGGCGCTGCCAAATCCAGGGCTCATTGGGAGAGGCAGAACTGGGCTCAGATGCACAAAGGTCACGGTTGGGTGTCAGCCATCACCACCAGGACGTGTGCCCCATTTCTCCCCTTACACCCACGACTGATGCAAAGGCCGGACTCGGTGTTTAGGGGTGCTCAGCCCAGTGTCGTTGCGTTCTTTTTGCTTTGTGATGCTTGTGTTTCTGGTTAGGACAGGGAGGAAGGGCACCCAGGTGAGTAGGGTCGCCTGAGAACTGCGTTTGGGGTAGAGGCAGAGATACCTAGCACATGGCAGGCTTTAGAGCAAGGTTTGTTTGGGTTGGGTTGGTTGTTTTTTTTTCTGTTTCTGTAAATAGTAATGTATAAATGATGACGAGACAGTGTGGAAATTATTAAAAAATACGTCTTTGGTTGTTGTTTTTATATTACCTCATTCAGCAAGTTTGTTTTACAATGACTCGATGCTTTATTTATATTGTTTGTACTGTAATTAAAACGATTGATAAACATTTCACTTTGCTTGTTGTTTCATATGATTTTGTTTTGATTACGTATGCCAGTTTGTATTATGTTTCCCTTTCCTCTCTCTTTGCATTGAGGTTTTCGTGTCAGCTGTACAGTATTCCGAATTAAACAACAACAAAAAAAGCAATTAAAAACAAACAAGTTGTAAAGTACCACAGAGGGAGACTGCTATACTGTATGGTCTCTTTCTAATAAAGACAAGAAAACTTGTTCGTCACAGCTCTGTTCTTTGCAGTGTTATTGAGGGACACCTGCCCCAGCCCTGCTCCACCAGTATTAATGATGAGATACTGTCACTCCTCGCCAGCAATAAAGATGAAGTATGATCCGAGACCTGGGATGTCAGAAGAGCTGGGAATGGTGCAAATTGATAAATTAAAAAGCAATAAGTCACCGGACTGTAATGGTGTATATCTAAGAGTTCTGAAAGCGCTTATGAACTAAGTGACAGATCTCCCAGCAAAAATACGTGGGCTTTCATTAAAAACAGCCCTTCTCCCCGAGGAGGGGAGAGCAGTAAACGTTGCACCTCGGCTTTAAGAGTCTCTGGAGGAGATCCAAGGAATTAGGCCAGTAACGGTTACATCTGTATCTGCTAAATTGGTTGAAATGATCATTTAAAATAAGAATAATAAAGCATCTTTAAGGTCATGGTATGGTATGGTCTAATCACTTCTTTGAAGGAAAATCACGGCTCTCCATTACGATTCCGTGAGCGCCAAGCGAAGGGCAACCGGTTGACTTTTATTTACATTTGCAAAGATCTCTGCCCCTGCACCATGAGAGGAGATACAGGGAATCTCAGCAGGCCCGAAGGGTGCTCTATAACAGCCCTTGTGCAAGAAGACTGTGACCAGAGCTGCTCTGGGACGGAGGGAATAGCGAGTAACATCCAGTCTTTTCTTCTTCAGCCCATTAATGGGATAAAAGAGGTGGCTTCACATGCAGTGGGGATGAAGAAAAATGGAGGAGCTGAAGATCCGTGAGGATGCCGTGAAGAAGTTGGGGATGTTCAGGAATGAGGTTGGAGGAGCGGGGAAATTCCTTCTAGATGAGATGTAAAGAGGGGGATGTGGCAGCTATGGAATAAACTGTGGAGAGGAGCAGATGGGGAACACTCCAGGTTGGATATTAGGGGATATCTCAGGAGGAGCAGTGCTGCAGTGACACAGCTGCCCATGGAGTGGTGGAATCACCATTCCTAGAGGTGTTTGATAACAGTGAGGATGTGGCACTGAGGGATGTGGGCATGGTTGGAGTTGGTCAAGGTGAATGGTTTTGTGATTCTATGACCTTTTCCTAATCCAATGACCAACACGGGGGGTCTGATTGGGGTTTGGTGAGGTTTCCTCTTTCCTGCTTTTTAATTCTCAGTGCTCCTAGGAGGCCGCACCAGCAGTGGTGGGATGAAAAACAGCAGGACGGCTTGTGGTTTGTTGTTTTTTTTTCCCTTTTCTGTGTATTTTGGGTCTACATCACTGTTCTGTCATGCAGCAACTGTCCCGCTTTGTTCTTGCAAGGTTTTCCACCATGTTTGACCCCATCATGTGTCAAACCATCACCCAAGCAGGAGGTGGGTGCTTTTTGCATTCTACCTTTCAATGAAGGGACTTGGAATTTTGGATTCCTCAGTGTGTAAAGCTGTGGAGCCACTTCTCTCAGCCATCACCAGTCCTTCCCTTGTAAGGGGTGCAGTGTTTCATTTGGTGATGGGCATGGCTGCCTGTTCCTGCTAACCACCTCCTGGGACCCGGCTGCCCACAGGAGATGCAGGCACTGGAGGGGGGGGGGGGGGGGGGGGGGAGGCTGAGCAGCATTACAGCTCTTTCATTTCATTTCTCACCTACCCCAAACCCACCCCCACGCGCCCCTGGAACATTCTCAGCTGGTGGCATTCACAGATGCCTGAGAAGAAAAGGAAATATTCTACTAGAAGGCAACAGAGGTCGGAAAGAGATTTTGAAGGTAAACTATTGCCTCCATTAATAGGAGCAGGGGGACCCCCCCTTTTTTTTTCTTTTTTCTTTTCTTTTTTTTTTCTCTCTCTTTTTTTTTCAAAGAACAAAGCAGTAATTACTGTGGGGACCAGACTGCCATAAGGCCTTGCTGTGTGTTTCCACCCATGCCTACAAAGGCTTTGCTTTGATGGATCCTGGGAGCAGTCACTCAAGAAACCTGTTCCGGAGCCCAAAGACTCCTACATCGGAGGTACTGCATGCTGTTAGCTCTCATTTAAAACCATCCCCTTGTCTGTTGTGCTGTTTCTTACTCATTTTTGGCCACGCACCACCCACTGCCTCACCGCATCAACATCCACTGTTTGGCCTCCATCAAGCAGTGGTGGTCAGCAGGTGCCATTTGTTTCTGCATGGAGGAATTCAGTGACACACCTTCGCTTCCCGTGCATTTCCATGTCAGGTGCCATTCTGTCAGCCTCTGCTGCCATCAGTCGCACGGCAACAAAACATCATGGGTTGCAGTGGGAAGGTTCAGCCTCTACTGCTGTACGACCAGCATCCACCTCTGATGCTGTGGGCTGACACCATAAAACGGGAGGCATTACTTCCAGAGCAGCCCTTGTAGTCGCATAAAATCAGGTAGAGGAGCCTCAAATCAATCAGAAATCCTCACCATGAGGTACTTTCCTCCAGATGTTGCCCCCCACCAGCTCAGGCTGCCCGGGGCCCTATCCATGGCCTTGGGCACCTCCAGGGTAACCCACAGCTCTCTGGGCAGCAGTGCTGGGGCCTCACCGCCCTCTGAATGAAGAATTTCCCCCAGAAGGTGGCTTTGCAGTGCACAGCTTGCACGGTTTACCAGCAAGGGATTGCATGGCGTCCGAGGGAAATGCAATTACTGCTGGGGAAACCTCCAGACGTGCCGTAGGAAAACCACAAACCACTTTGTATCAGCAATAGGACTGGAAAACCCACCAGGCAGTAATTTATCTCGCCTAATGTCCAGTAAAGCCCTTAATTGGCCAATAAATGTGGCCGCAATAACTGCACTTGACATGCAACGCTGCTGCCAGCAATTAGCACGTATTTATTTGCATACTGCCCTGACCAATCTGCGCTCCTCCATTTCTGGATCTGTTTGTTTTTAAGCCAGGGAGGCTCCTTGTGTTGGCCAAAGAGAGGATGAGGAGAGCCAAAGGGATCGGAGGAGCAGGCCCACTGCCCGCATCCCTCAGTGCCACGTCCCCTTGGCTCCTGAACACCCCCACGGATGGTGACCCCATCACCACTCCCTGGGCAGCTGTGCCACTGCATCACGGCTCTTTCTGAGAAGAAATTCTTCCTAATATCCAACCTGAGCCTTCCTTTGCACGAGCACGGGTGGCTGCATCCCCATGGGGACACAGAGGCTGTCAGCTGCCCCATCTGAGTGAGCTCCTCTGGGCGCTGTGAGAGCAGATTTTGGTGCAGCCCTTCCTCCATACCTCGCCTATTGCTCCGCACATCCACCTGGTAACGGGCAGGCTGATGGACTGCCGATTTCCCTGTAACTGAGCTTAATTAGCAAGCTAATCAGGTCTGGAGATGGTTCCAATTTATTTATTGGCTGCTGCGCCGAGGTTCACGCCAGGTGAACAAATATGATGGGATTTTCCCCATCTCCAGCACCCGGAGCACCCCCTTCTCAGCTCCCTCCGGCCACTCGAGGGCATTACAAAGGGGGGGTATTTATTTTGCCAAAGTGTGGGGTGAGATGAAAGGGAAGAAATGGCAAAGCAGCCGGAGAAGGCTCTGAGCATGGCCAAACCCACTCTCGGCTGCAGCATCCCTCCCTGCAGCCCCACAGGGGTGTGCAGCCCCAGGACTGTGCATCCCTCCCACTGGGTGTGAGAGCTGAGCTACACAGGGAGAAGGGGAACACGAGGCATGAGGGCCTGGAAGACCTCAAATAAGGCAGCACTACGGGAGAGGGGCTTTTCTGCACCGTCCCTCGGAGACCGCTCACCGAATGGAGACAGTTATTAGAGGGAGTAATTGGGATCAGCTCGCTTTACAAATGTTACTTTGCAGAATGAGGCAGGAAGACAGATCGATCTCAACTATTATTCATTAAGGAAAGTCCTTTATAAATCCCAAATTAACAATTTCTCTTAGAGAGCCTTCCTATTACCCTTCTTTCTCAGGAACTTATTGCCACTTTGGAAATGTTGAAATATGAAAATAATTGGGGAGGGGGAGAAAGAGCAGTTGTGGGCTTCAGAGCTCATTCATCGGTGGGAAAAATAAAGAATATAGCCATGTGCCTTAAAATCAGCCCTTATTCAGGGTGGTAACATCCTGATAGATGGCATCAGACCACAGCCGCAGCATCGCTTGGAAGAGCCCAAGCCCCGAGTTCTCCTATCGCTCTGTTAATCGATGGGATGGGAGCATCACAAACTCTCCATCCCTCCGTCCTTTAGGAACGCAGCCCCTTGGTGCAGCTCCTGAGCCCGAACGGGGCTGCTCAGAGCCGGAGGAAAGTTCTGCGAGCGGCTTTGCAGAGCCGGAGGGAGGGCGAGATGGGATCGGGTCAGTGTAATCCTGTTTTATCCATTGTAATTCAGGCAGGCAAGGAGACCTCAAACTATAGGGGAAGGGGCTTTGAGAACCTCAGCGGCCCTGCCACAAAGCCGGAGGCTGAGGCCGGGACAAAAGCTGGAGAGAGGATGAAGTGGCTCGAAATAAATAGATTAAGGCTCTCTATGGGCCGGGCGTAGCAGGAGGGAGAAAAGAGCAAGCGAGGGGCGGCCGGGGGGCAGGAGGGGACATGGGGGCTCGGCTGCAGGACCCCAACCTCTAGGAGGGAATTTGTCCTGGGCCCGGTGGGATTTCCCCATCTCTGCGCTGCTGCATCCCGTACACAAACAGTTCTGAGTGTTTTGGAGCAGCAATCGGGCTTTGCGAGGCAATTTGTAATTCATACAGGTTGTCTTCCTGCATACGGTGTTGCTTTGGCACGTTGGGGTGCCGGCTGCTTTACGAGGGAGACGGAGTGCTTTGCATCCACTGCTGCTTGCCGGCCCGAAAGGGTTGTGGGTGAGGATGGGACTGAGCCCCATTCATGGCAGCTGACCCCACAGGGGGATCCCCCATAGGGCACATTGCGTACCTCCTGGGGATGGAGGAGGGGGTTGCTTAGCTCTGATGCCCTCAGCAGCTTCTGCAGCCCCATGTGGGCACCCGGGGGCTCCTGCAGGCTGGATAGGCACTCCCCCCATCCTGCACACCGAGGCAGCAGGCAGAAGGCGCAGAGCCCCAACTGAAACAGCAACACCAATTAGGTCCATGCAAAGAAACACAAGAAGGGAGGCAGCCGGGCACCCCAAAAGAGTTGAGGACCCCCTCCTGGTTTGGGGAAGAAGGGGAGGGTGTAGCAGCGAAAAGCAGTGACGGCTTCGTTAAGGGAGAACAGCAGAGAGGGCATCCTCCTGCTGATGGATGCAGCATAAATACGATATAAAATCTATGGCACGTATAGGGGGGGTCCTACAGCCCTGCTCTCGGGGCAGCAGCTCTCCTTCCCTCTGTATCGGGGCCGTGGGGCAGCGCTCCCCGCACGGCACAATTATTTGATCTGCAGATGCGAGAGGAATTTATTGGAACAACAAATAGAGTGATGTCAAAGCCCAACCTTGGATTAAAGCCGGCAGCCAAAGGGGAAGTGTATTAATTTCAAACAGCATCAGAGGCCAGCGCCTATTAGGACGAGCTATTCTTCAGACCCCCCCATCAGAATTAATCATTGGGAGTTAATTTGAAGCTCAGACAAGTTGCTGTTAATTTAGTGCGGGGAGGACGGGATGGAATAAAAAGCCGAGGTGCTGGCCGGGCCTCCTGGGTCTCATTAATCAGCGAGCTGAGACGGCCTGGCTTGATTACAATTTGCAAAAAAATTCATTAGAGCCCGGGCGATTGACAATTTTTCTCTCTGCCCGCGCTCTGACTCATTAGGCAGCCAAATGAAACCGCGATGATGGCGATGATGACAGCCATCAGCCCCGCGTTGTTTATCTCCTACCTCCCCCGGCCCGGCCCGGGGCTGCCCCTCCGCCCCCAGCCCCGCTCCCATGCGAAGGGACCCCCCCCCATTCCCACCCCCCCCCCCCCGCCCCCAAAAGGCCCCCGGGGGGGGGGGGCCGCGATTCCCTTCCGTCCATTCTCGGTAACAACGACCGTACGGAATGAATTGAAAGGAAGAGCGGAGGGGACCCACGAGGGGATCTCACGCGTGTCCCGACCCCGCACGGGAACGATCCCAAAATGAAGGGAAAGAAGCGAAGTGCTGCGGCCGTCCCGTTAAAAAAGGGAAAAAATAGGAAAACAAAACAAAACACAACACAACAAAATAAAATGAAGTGCGCGATGCCGCCGCAGAACCCCGTTTCTCTCCCGTGCTCCCTCCTCACCGAGCTGCTTTATTAATTTTTCCTCAATTTTTTTCCCCTTTTTCTCACTTTTTTTTTTTTTTTTCCCAGCAAATCCTTTCTCTTTTCCATCCCCCCAAAAAAGGCGAAATAGGGATAAAAGCGCATCCCCCCCTCGATTCCCCCCCACCTCCGAGGTCGCAACGAACCCCGCAGGGAGGCGGAGGGGGAGGCGTCTCCGTCCGGCGCTCCGGGAGGACCCGAAAAGAAAAGGCGAAAAGCCGAAAAACCCAACAACCGCCGCACGCTGCGCCCGAGCCGGGGCGAAGGGTGAGGTTGGGGGAGGCACGAGGGGGGTGTGCGGGTATTTTGTGCGTGTGTGTGTGCGCGTGTGTCCCTTTTTTGTTTCTTTCTCGGCTTTTATTCACAAGACGGGAGTTGGCTCCTTAAATTTCATAACTTAGAAGGAAACGGGCTACATCGAAATAAATTAAACCACAACGCTTGAATTCGTGCTTTCCTCGGTGTCCGTCTGTCCGTCCGTCTGTCCGTCCGTTCTCCTCCCTCCCCCTCCCCCCCCTCTCTTTCTCTCTTTCCCCTCTCAAAACGGCTTTGCGAGGGGCGGCCCCGCACCGACGGCTCCCCCAGCGCCGTTACCCCGGGGCGGTGCGGGGCGATGCGGTCCCGGTCCCCGCTCGGTACGGCGTTCCGCCTTCAGTTCTGCCGCTCGCTGCCGCCGTATCACTCGTGGGTCGCCGGTGGGGTCGCGTCGCTTCTAGATTTATTTTAAGGGGGGAGGCAGGGAGGTGTTTGTTTGGGTTGTTTTGTTTTGTTGGCTGTTAT
>NW_024884756.1:2129388-2270699 GCF_019232065.1 Centrocercus urophasianus
TCCCCCCATCCCGCAATCTTTTCTTCACTGCATTTTCGGGCTGGAAAGAGGAGGCAAAAAGGACGAATGTCCCCCCTCCCCCCCATCGCCCCGATCCTCTGCGTGCATGCGGACGGCTTTATCAGGAAGGAGAGAGGCTCTGGCAGCACCGTTGAACGCCCCGAATTCGTTCGGACTTGAGCGGTGGGGAATGGGATCTGATTCTTTTTTCGGATGTAGAAAACTGCAGGCAAAATATCTGGGGAGCGGCGAAGGAGCGGAGCGGAGAACGGCGCTCGGAGGGACAGAAGCGGATCGGGGGGACCCACACGGGCACATATGGGGGAATTCCGCCGCCTCCAATCCCGGAGAAAAGTCTCAAATATTCCCGGGTCAGGGGGCACCGGCTCATTAAAACCACCGCGGTCCTGGAACAGCACCGCAGACATTAAAGCGCAGTATTTTTCAATTAGAGCTGACGAATTCAATCAAAATTCCATAGATTAGGATGAAATGAGGCATGGGTCATTTACAGGGGAATTTAATTGCAGAGCCATTAGACAAATAGTATATTTGCCATTCTCACATTATCCATCATTTCAGACATCAATAGAAGGAACAGCATCTTTACTAATACAGCAGCACTTCCCAATCTCTGCCTGTAAACACTCCCTGTCCCCATAGCTCCTGATTATATCTGATTTCATTTAAAGCCATGGGGGATTATAAATGCTCATGCAATCAGGTTCATTAGGACTTCAAAATCTCATTTCTGATTCGTATCGCTTTGCGCATCGCCCGCCCCGGCGAGCTGCCACCGCTTTGCAAACCCAACGCCGGGGCCGGGTCAGGGCTGGGGGGGCTCCGATAGGAGCACGGGACCCCCCCGGGGCTTCTGGGCCGGCTTCTGCCTGGGTGGGGGGATCAGGACCCCGCAGGGACCCCTCGATGGGAGACTTCGGGATCTCCTTTGGGGTCTCCGTTGGATTTTCCATCGCGGTCCCATTTGGGATCATTCTCGGAGTCCCCTTCGGGGTCTTCTCTGGTCTCTCCCTTGGAATCCCTTTAGTGTCCCCTTCCCTTTGCGGTCCCGTCCGGTCTCTCCCTGCCCCGTTCCATTCCCAGCCCCCTGGGAAAGCGCAGCCCACGGCAGCCTTCATTCCCACCATTTGGGGGTTTTTGGGGACGGAAGCTGCCGCGCGGGGCTCTCGGCATCCCCTACGGCTGCGGGGAGCGGGGAGCAGAGCCGGACCCGACCCCCCGGGGCAGGGCGAGGAGAGGGGGCTCCGACATTCCGCCTTAATAGCGGCTTAATAGGAACCGCGTTCCATAAACCACGCGCATCCAGAGAGACCGACAAAAGCCTCCCGGAAAGCCTTCATTTCACCCAAATGTATCGTGTGTTAGCTGCCTCAGTAATTTAATTGGAATGAAACGTGAAAAATGTGTCATTTTTGAAGAATTTATGCATCGCTTCCCGGAAATCTCATTGTCTTAACTAGCAGCCTACTGCGTTCTGTTTAGCAGTCATAATCGCATTTTTATGTGGCTCCGTATTACAAGTTAATGCGACCTCCCGCCTCCGGCTGCCGTTCAGCCCCCGCCCGCTCACTGCCCTCCGCGGCTGCGGAGAACTGCGCGGCCGCGCAACTTTGCAACTTTGCGGAGCCGAGCCGCGAGAAAAGGGGCAAAACCAACAAAAGCAGCGCAAAACTATTTTGTTTTTATTATTGTTTTTGTTCTTTTTTTCTTTTTTTTTTTTAACTTTTTTTTTTTTTTTTTTTTTCCCGGTCGGGATTTGGATTTATTTTTTTTTTTAATTTTGCCTTCTTTCTTTCTTTCGCTCTTTCATCGTCTTTCAGTTGGCTTTTACGGCTTTCTTACAGTTCTTTTTTTATCTTTATTTTTTATTTTACCTTTCCTCTCTCTCTCTTCTTTCGCTTTCTATCTCACCTTTCCCTCCCTTCCCACCGGCCGCGCTCCGCCGTTCCCACGGCGCCCCCTGCGGGACGCGCGCAGCCGCGCAGCCGCCGCTTCCCACGCGTGTCTGCGGATCCCCCCACTCCCCCCGCGAGCTTCCCGCTGTCTCCTAGCACAGCCCAGCTAGGGCACGGCTGCTCTCCTCTCAGCAGCTTCCAATTCCCCACTTAAACCCCGAAACAAACGTGCAAAGCAACGGAGCAGCGTGTCACACGTGCTTTGCAGCGGGGTAATTCCCGCGGCCCAGGAGGCGGAGTCAAGAGGCACGGATGGCACATCTGTGCACATCTGGCAGGGATCACTTCCAGAACTCCAGCGAGGAACTTCTTTCTCTTCACCATCTCCATGCTCAGCACCGGCTGTGGGAATCAGGGCCTCCATCCTGTACCCATCACTGTAGTGAATAGAGGAGGGCTGCGTGGGTGCAGAGCTCTGTGCTCTGTGCAGCCCAACATGAAAAAAAGGCTGATTCTCCCCCTCTCCTTCATTTTATTTGATAGTGAGTGTCACTGAGCAGTGAAACAATTGGGTGAGTGCTTCCAAGGGGTGTGTTTGCACACGTGCTTTGCTTCAGCAGTCAATCATGTGAGGATCCAAATGCTCCCTGCTGTTCTGTGTCAAGGCACCACAGGCAAAGACAGCCCAAAGGGCTGCACGCCCACCATCCTCCGTGCCTGTTGACAACGACAGGCAGAATGGGCACAGGAGATGGCACCACAGCCAGGGGAGTGGGTGAGAATCCTTCTGAGCTCCTTGGTCCTGAATGTCACCCACACTTGCAGCACATCTGTAGCAGCCACTCCTCATTTTATTACTCCTTACAATCCATGGAAAGCACAATTAGAAAAGAAAGAAACAAACAAATCCATACCAAATTACAGCTGAAAGCACATTTTGGTTATGCTAGAAGTCCCTGAAAAGCACCGGTCTGTCATGACGACAGTGGCTCCTCTGCTTGGCCAGCAGCAATGGATGCTGCCACGGGGAAGACGCAGAGGATGGCTGTGCATTCAGAGCAGGACACCCTCTGGTTCCAGCAGCAGGTAATCCAGCAGTGGTTTGGGCACAGGCAGTGATGGGATGAGGCAGTGGCACCGGCTGCCAAATTTCTTCCGAATGGTGGAACGGCACAGGTGCTGTAGGGACCGGACTGCGCCTGCCAGCCGGAACAAGGACTCATAGAATGGCTGGTGCTGCTGCAAAGAGAGGCAGGGGAAATAAATGAGCACCTTATTATTATTATTATTACTGTTATTTAGTTAAGCCAAGCAAGCCAGAGATGGAGATTTAAGGGGTGGAGGTATGAAATCTGCCGTCCGTGTTTGGTGATGCAAAGCTGAGATGGCTCTGTTAAAATGGGCTCCAATGCTTACAGCTACACTTATTTCTGTTTTCTGTTTTCATTCTTTTTTCCTCCTGTAGTGGCAATGCTAAGTCATGGCCTGAAGCAGTGATTGAGCACCTGGTGAGAAGGCAGGGCCAACCCAAGGGAGCTCAGCTGCAAACAATGTACCTGAGTGATTGGAAGGGCTGGAGCCAGGATCCACCCCTTTCCAGACCTTATTTAAGAGTTGGCAGTGGAGGTGAGGGCCTCTCTTGCTGGAGATCCCTGTCTACCTGAGGTCTTCTAAAGGAAAGATCCATCTATCCTCTTTCTCTCTCATTTGCTGTAGCCAAAGACTTTGCCACTCTGCTTTTGTGGCACCTATTATAGCACTACACCTCTCAACAAAGGGAGCTTCAAGTGTTTTAATTTCTTTCTGGGATCCCGTTTGGTTTGTCTGGTCACCTGGAAGCTACCTGCTTATGACAGCATTTTGGTTTATTTTCTTGCTGGCACCAGTCCCTGTTTTGGCACAGCATGGGGGTGGGCTGTGCTGTACAGCTGGCCCCTTTGCTCTAGCCTTACCTGCAGGACCTCCTCTGGCACAGCCTCCACCCACTTCTCAGAGATGGGGATTTGTGAGTAGGAGTTGATGAGGATTTCAATGATCTCTGGCACAGCTGCACAGGACCTCAGCACCTACTCATGGGCAAAGAGGGAACAGGTGATTGGGGGGTTAGATGGCATTTCCCAGAGTAGAATGTTTTCTGTAAGCTGTCGATGAGGCTCATCCCTCCCTTCTGCCCTCTTACAGGGTGACTGGGGTGGTCCCTTATGGATCTGAGTTGCTGTCTGCCTCTGTGTATTTTGGACACATATTTGAAGGCAACAACTGCCTTGTTGTGGCAGTGTTTCGTCTGGATGTGGTTCTTGCCTCCTGTTTACATTTTTGGCTTGTGAGTGTTAAGCCTGGGTAATATTTTCTTGATTGTTTGATGTAAAATCAATGAGACGCACAGCCATAACAAGACTGCACTGATGGCTGCTGTGCCAAGCCCAGTGATATTAGGATGTGTGGAAATGGCCTCAAGTTGCAGCAGGGGAGGTTTAGATTGATTATGGGGAAGAATTAATGCTTGGACTGAAGGATCAAGCATTGGAAGGGGCTTCCCAGGGCAGTGATGGAGACCCTATTGCTGGAGGTATTCAGGAGGTGTGTGGATGTGGCACTGAGGAATACCAATTAGTGGTGCCAGGTGATGGTTGGACTTGATGGACATAACAAAACCAAGCAGAGGGGATCCTGATTTCAAACCCCCACATATGCTAGCCCACCCACAGCCCAACCTGTTTCCACACCACCTGTGCCCACCAATACCTTGGCAAAGGCATGGGGCCATATTTTTTGGGATCCGTAGTTGAGCAGCAGCTGCACGACTAGGTGAGGCCTCAGCTCCTGCTTGAAGGCAGCTGCCTGCAGCACACAGCCCAGTGGGGAGATGCCGTTGTAGTCAATGGCATTGACATCTGCCCCACGCCTCAGCAGGAACCTCACCAGCACGTTGTTGGCTGCCCCACAGGCTTCGTGCAGAGGGCTCCTCTGCAGCTCGTCGCGTGCATCCAGCTTGGCTCCGTGCACCACAAGCAGCCTGCACAGCTGCAGGGCATCCTCAACAGCATCTGGGGCCTGCCTGCAGACTAACCCCAAAGCCGTCTCACCCCGGGTGCTGCGGGCATCCACATCTGCCCCGTGCCTTAGGTAGAGGTGGGCATGGTCATAGAGGCCGTGCTTGGCTGCCACGTGCAGTGCTGTCTCCCCGCTGTCCTCGCTGGGCAGGTCAATGGTGGCTCCGTGTTTCAGCAGCAGCTCGGCGCATCTGTAAAGCCATGGTATGGGTGTGTGTTGGGGGGGGGTCTGCAGAGAGGATGGGGAAGGGTTGGGATCCCACGGGGCTGTAGTGCAACCATTGATTTCAGGGTGCAACAGAGGGCTGCTCTGCACTTTGGTGCCGTGTTTCCACTCTGGTGGTGGTTTGGACAACGTTTCCCTCATGCCTTAGAGCAGTTTCATTCATTTTTTGACTGCTATGACAACCGAGCTCATGCTGTCCCTACACCACTGGTGGATGAGGGCTCTCAGCCTGGCTGTGCCCATGCTCGTGCAGATGCCCTCAGTTGGCTGCGGGCTGGGTTCTGTCTCAACTGAAGGGCCACAATGAGGACACATAGGGAGATGGGCTCCTTCATGCTGTCCATCTGTTGGCTGAAGTTTCATCTCCTGGGGTACTTTGGAGAAGATCTACATAACCCAAAGCCTCAGCTGACATTCATGCCTTGGGGTCAAGTGGTCTCTGGAGCACCACTTGGGACACCCTCTTCCACCTGAGGTCAGGAATCCTTCTGACAACAGATAGAGGCTGAAGGAGCTGGGTATGCTGCCGTGGGTTTTGCGTGTATATGTGTCTGAGTAAGCTGATGTGATCAGCCAGTCCTAATGAATCAGGATGGCTGCCATGTTTCCAGGACTGGGTGCTGTGGGGGCAGGGAGGCACGCAGCTGTAGGGGCCGAGCTTTGTGGCACCAAGCATTTGTGTTTTTAGCTATTTCAGATGTTTTATGGGGCTTTCTGTGGGGTCAGGTAGCAATGCAGAAGCAAAATGAGGAGAACCTGAGTGGGAACAGAGAGGGATGGGGAAGACGAGGAGCCCTGGGGAAGAAGCACGGTGCCAGAGCAGTGCTTGTTTTGTCTGGCCTAGATGAATGGTAACATACCTAGGGATAATAATGCAGAAGTATTAATAATACTAAATAAAATAAAGGTTACTTGAGGCTCTCTGGTTTCTGCAGCAGCACTCCTTCTTGAGGCTTGCTAAGAACTTGCTGTCCTTGGCAGTGCAGGACCTGACAGCACCTCCCTGGTCCGCTCTCCTGTGCATGTCAAGCCCCAGTTTGCTGGGGAAGCTGCTGCAGAACAGTGTGGCCAGAATATTTCTTCAGCCTTTGTTGGTGTAGTGCTTCCAGACCCTGCCAGACTGCACTGGATCTGCTGCCAGTGTTTCAACAAGACATTAAAAGAACCCCAAGGTCTAGTTTTTTAATTGGTCTTTTTAGTTCTGAGGCTGCAGCTTGCACAGGAATCTTACACTGAATACTTTCTCTGTGCTCTGTGTCCATTGTTCCTTAATTGATGTTTGATACTATGGACCTAAAATAGTCCTCTGAACTTAGGCTTTGCAAAAGACATAATCTGACAGTGCAGGTGATAAGCTCAGGGCTGGCTGTCATGCATGTTGGTCTCTGCATTTCCTTCTGGAAAGGAATGAATTTACCCCAGAACTGTTGCATGTACTGGGCAGATCCCACTTTAAAACACACATGACTCCTGTTTCAAGCAATGACTTGTGCTGTCGTACCAGTGGAAAAAGATATTTCTGCCTTAGGTGAGAGCATGCAGCAGCACAGTCCTTGCTAGGAGGTGTGGAGGGGAGTCTGGGGGAAGAGGCTGTGCTGCAGTGGTCACATCCCATGGAGCAGGAATGTATTGCAGGACAGCTGACACTGCAGGGAGTCAAACTCCTCTCAACATCCCAAATATTCCTCCAGGCACACCAGTCTGGAAACCCCACCTTTCCCAGATGCTGTTTTTGTTATTGAGTTCTATGGCTTCATCTCATCCAACTTGCTGGAGGAAACCCAAGTTGTTTGGTGGTGGATTTTTCCCTCTGTAATGTCAGTGAGGGGCTATAAATAAGGGGTGATCTCCTGTGGAAATTGTGGGCCCCGAGGAGGACCACGTGCCTCCTGTTTCAATGTGTGGGGCAAAAGCAGGTGCTGGTTAGCAGCCAGCCTGGGGCTGTAGATGGGGTAGATGCCATTCATGTTTGCTAGCTATTTGCTCTTATTTTAGCATCTAATCTCTGTTGATGAACTCATGCACTCTAACACTTTCCCAGCTTGTCTGTCGTCTCGTTTTTCTATTCATATCTTCTTGTTTACCATCAAAGGTAGGCTGAAGTCCCATTGAACAAGGCTGAGTTAAACTTGCTGTTTTTTTGAGTCTCCTCTGCTTTGGTTTTCTGGAAGTACTGCAAGAAGTCAAGGGCTTAGTGCAGCCAAACTTAAGGTGTGAGGTGGCAAAAGAAACCGCCAGCCTGGTGCTGTCATCTGGTGCATGCGTTGGTGCCATGGGTGCTTTCTAAAGGGCAAAGTGCCCTCAGCTCTGGCCACAGCTCACAGTGCCTCGTGAAGGTGCCATGGAGATGAATGGTAGTCAGAGATCGGTGTGAAACATCATAGCCAGGCTAGGAAAGAGAGCTTTGGTTTGAAATGGGATGCAATGAGCAGCCAGCAGGAGGAGCAGAAGGCTGGGGCGGTCTCAGGGAAATTTCTGTCCCAAAACCAGAGTGAGCCCTCAATATTTGTAATCAAAATCTGTTTGTTTTGCTGCTGCTGCTGCTGCTTTTTCCCTCCCTAGGGTTGAAGTGAGGCTTTCCTGTCCTTTACTTGCTTGTTTTTCATGGCAAGGGCTGCTCAGAGTGAACTACTCTTGATCTTGTCTGTCATTTCCTGCAGCTTGAGGAACACTCACAAGCCTGAATGCGAGGATAACTTTTGCTAATATCATTAGAAAAGAGACTAGGAAGGTGCTTTTCTTTAACATAAAATTTCGCCCATTGGGTAGGGAAAGCCCATTGGAGAATGATGGTGATGCTTGAGCTGTGGGCAGGTGGCTGGATGTGGAGGGATGCTGCTCAGGGCCTGAGAGTGTCTTCGCCAAATCCTCACGAGCAGTTGGTGTGCAGCTGTCCTGCACCTCAGCTTGGCTTGTTCCTGTTACACCTCATCCTTTGACTTCTTGAAAGTCCTATTCTTTTCCAAAGAAGGCTCTTGTTGAGTTGTGCTTACTGTCTGTTCTGAGTGCGTTCTTTTCTGCCCAAGGTCTGTCACAGAGGTGGCCTTCCTTGAGTGAAGAACAAATTTCCAAAGCAGAGGCCCTGAATGCTCTGAGTTTTGTATTCCAGCAATACCAAACGGAGCAGAGGACTTGATTTAGCACTAGATGATGCTACATGCTGGCTCTCAAAATCCATGCTCTTTTGTTTGTTTGTTTGCAGCAACTTCTCTCTGGCTGCATCTGGTGAGGGTGGGCTGATAGTTGGACTGGATTGATCTTAAAGGTCTCTTCCAACCTTAATGATTCTATGATTCTACAATTCTGGGAGAGGGAGACCATTCTTACTCCTGTTTTCTGCTGGCTTCTTCCAGACTTGCCTTACTTGAGCTACCCTCACTTAAAAGCACCTCCCTGAGCTCCAGTGCTTGCCCCTTGCCTCACTTTATATTGCTGGGAGTCCCAAGGACACAAAATCCCCTCTTCACTGATTCTTCTCATGTTTTATCTCCTGTCCCCAAAGCTAGAGGGTCAGAGCTAGAAGACAATATCTCTTCCACCTCTCAGGGTGTAGAAAAGTAAAAAAGTGAGCACAAAGATCCGAGTCAGGCATGAAAAAACTCCTTCCAAGGGGGCCAGGTACTCCAGAAACACAATTCTGAAGGGGTTTGGGTGGCATTAGCACAACAAAGGAGAGAAAGAGTTGATGACCGAGGGCTTTTTTCATGCCAGCAGGTGGCTCTGGCTGGAGGGACAGCCTAACAGATGCGTCAGATTGCTGGAAGCCCTCACTGTCAGCACAATTTTCCTAGTCGCGTTGCTCGACATGGCACAGGGCAACAGGGAGTCGTTAAGCCAAGGGCAGAAGCAGTGCCATCTGTTCCCATCCTTAGCATGGCAAGCCCTCTTCTGCAAGGGAGAGCCTGGGGATGGGGAGCTCTGGGGGCCTTCCCCTCCGTAGAGACCCGTTGGGAAGCTCCAAGGGAATCTTGTGCTCTTTGGACAGCCTTTCTAACCTGGCAGATCTGGAGGACAGCAGAGCAGAGGCTCAGTTGGTGCCTGTCCTTGAGTTCCCCATCCCTTCTGCTGGGGGTACTGCTGTGGGATGGGGGAGAACACGTCCTGTTCTCCACTGAAACCACCCTGTGCCTGCTTGCCGTCCTGATGCAGAGAGCAGAGCCTCTTCCTCTCCCCCTCAATTATTTTTATTTTATTTTTTGGGGTGCCAAAGAAGGCGCTCTCCTTTAATCATCCCGGCTTGAGAGGGAAACGAGAGAGAGCCAGGGAGAGAGTGCAGTGAATTTAGAGACTCATCTTACCCCACCATGTTAATTATCTCTGCTGTAAAAAAGAGGTCAAGGAGAGGAACTCTACTAAATAGGGCGACGTTGGCATGAACAGCTCCTAAAGTGAAGAAGGTAAGACTGAACTTTACTGGAACTTTTTTTTTTTTTTTAAATCTCTTCAAAAAGCTCCTAGATTAAAGCTCTGATATCCTTTTTGTTGAAATCTCATGGATTCTGAAGCTCAAATGGCTGGAAGGAAGCCCAGATAATTTTTTTTATCCCAGTCACTGAGAGGCTCAAAGGTTTTAAGTCCTGCCCCCATGGTGAATTGCCGAGTATATGGGAATATAGAAGAACCCAGCACATTGGTGTTCTGGCCATTGTTATCAAGAGGGAGAAAAATAAAATAGCTCTCTATGTAGGTCAATGACCTGCTCTTTATTGTCAGTAAAAAATTAAGGATGACCTAAAATCTACTACTTAAAAAAAAAAAAAAAGACAGGGTAAAGTAGTCTCCCCCTAATCAAAGAGGAAATGTTTGTGTTACCTCAAGCTTGACCTCCTCAGTCTCTAACTTTAGCAAAGTCTTTGCTATTGAAAAGCAGTGGTCGAAACCTCAAAACCTGTCTGAAATGTCTATTAATTTTTGATCTTTCAAGGGAGTTGGCTTAGTTATTGTAGAAGCCCCCGTAGCGTAGTTAAGGGTCTCTCAGCATTTCCATTATAAAGCCCCAATATTCAAGGGCTTATCACTCAGCTGTTTCCACGTTGCACCTGCCTGGTCCCTGTGTTGTCTTTTTGCTGTCTCACCTGCCATCCCCCTCCACCTCTTTGGGGGGAATAGCGTGCAGATTGGTGATGGCTCTAATATTGGGATCTCTCTTACGTTTTGCTCAGATCTCTGTGGGATGAGGGATGTGCTGGTTGTCAGCCACATCCTGAGCCCCTTCCTCACTGTTTCTGGATTGAGGGGCTTAAAACACACCAGGTGGGGCTCTGGGGAATGCTGGTGAGATGGTTTGGGGGCTGATGGATTGGCAGTGTATCACCAGAAGGGCTGTCCAGGAGAGTCCAGAGGGAAGGAAGGAGAAGCAGCTTGTTATTAATGACAAGGGCTGTTGGTGCCATCCTCCCTCACCCTTCCAGCCTGGGAAGTAATTTGTGTTGTGGGCGCCGACACAGCCCTCATCGCATCAAGGCTGTTTGATTAATACAGGGATTTTGGCTGAATGGTTTGTGTCTTCTGCTCTATTGCAGAGGCTCTTATTTATATGACGGGTTTGAGATATTTATGTCTGAAAACCTTTTCCTCTCCGGCTGCCTTTCTTTTGCTGAGCTCTTGCTTGAACAGATCTCTGACATCTGGCCCACAATACATTGGATCTGTAGTGGGTACCTTGCCTTCAACACCTACTTCTATTTAAGCTCGCTGCCTGCCTTAAGGGGAGAGGTTTGAAGCCAGGGTGGCTTTTGACTGAAGCTGGCAGGCAATGAAATTCGCTGCAGCCCTAAGCGGTTTCATCAGGATATCAAGGGGCCGAGCTCTTTTTAAAATCCTGATTCCCCAGGCCTAATGATTCAGGCACTTAAAGTCCTACTGGGCTGAAACTAGACACACACACGCACACACAAAACCCACGGAGAGGGCAAACACATGTATTTCTAAAATGCAACATCCGTGCCTGTGTCTGAAACACTGAGACTGATGCAGCTGTAGAGGAGAGCGGATGCACGCGGCTGAGCCTCATAAACCAGGATAAAGTGAGATAATCCTAATTGGGATGGATCCACCCATGGGACAAGGGTGCAGGGCGCATCAGATTAGGAAGAGCAAGCGCGCTAAACGGCACTGATATCTCACGTGGATGGGGCTGAGGGTCAGGGAAGAAAACCCCAGGCATCTCCCAGGAGGAAGCATGGCAGCTGTGCGACCCTGGGCTGGGGATCTTTGCAAGGACAGAGGTAGGGGAGGTTTGGGGGAAGGTCCTCTCCTTACCGCAGCGAGTTGCGGGTGGTGCAGAGATGCAGCGGGGCCAGCCCCTCGTCGCTCTGGAGGTTGGGATCAGCCTGGTGCTCCAGCAGTAGCTCGACGCAGGCAGCGTGCCCCCCACGGCAGGCTTCATGCAGAGGGGCCCAGCCCCCCGGTGCCAGATCGGGGTCAGCCTGACGATGCAGGAGGTGCCGCAGGCAGGCGATGTGGCCCCGGCTGGCAGCGATGCACAGAGGTGTGCTCAGCTCCTGCTTGTATTCCAGCGACCACAGCCCTGCAGGGGCGAGGGAGGTGAGTGAGGATGGCCTAGGGAAGTGGAGAAGCACCCAACCTTGCAGGTGTTTATGTGGCTGTGGTACTGAGGGGTATGGCTTGGTGATGGGAGTCACTAAGTCAAGTTTAATGGTTGGTTATCCTGAAGTTTTTGTTCCAACCAAGGTAATGCTATGATTCTGTGGCACGGTATGAGAAGACACTCGTGCCAGGTAGATAAACACCCTTGCTGCAGGTTCTGTTCCTTCCCTTCTCCTGTGGGCAGCTGCTGAAAGCCAGCCAAGGGGTTCCTGCCTGCAGCAGAGCAGGAGGAACTGTTCTTGCTGGTACAAAGAAAGCCCAGCATCTCATTACTGCCAGACAGGAGTGAGGTGACCTCTCCCAGCTGCCACCAAGGAATCTGGGCTGCAAGCCCTCTTGCAAGCATGCCTGACCTACAGGGTGCCCCATCCCAGCCTGGAAAATGATGCGAGCACACACTTCTTGCACTTTCCAGCCCCTCCATGTTAGTAGTACGTACAGAACAGAAGAAAGCAACCAAAGTGCAGAGTGTTTCTGGTTAAGGCAGAAGGGTTCAACCCTTTAGCCAAAAAGGAGGCATCTCAGGAACAGGTTGCAGTGAAGGCAGCACCAGGCACTTCGGTGTCCTGTGCAACTCCCATTTGGTTAGGTTAGTAAATAGCTGGGGTTGATCTGGGCTGGTTTTTAAAGAAAAAGTACCTGAGAGTCCATAAAATGCTTGGCTTTTCACCTGCCACTCCATCTCGTTTTTACTGATCTCAAAAACCAGGTTGACATCTTCATAGTATCTGTCTGTCAGCACCTGCAGGCTCCTCAGGTTCCCTGTGACCAGGGCTTGGTAGTACTTCTCTGCAGGAGATGTCAGTGGATGCTGTGAATCCAGTTTGGGAGAAATCTGCAGCCTCTCTGTCACTGGTCCTGGTAACTTGTCCATGCCAGTGCTTCCCCTGCAGCCGGGAGGGCAGAGGGGCTTTTATAGGTCATTGTTTCCATTGTCCTGTCCTCATTGTCTAATTATAATCCAGTTAAGGCTCTATTGTTGTGATATTTATAACTCCAGAGGGGTCAGATGATAATGGATACCCGATACAAAGAGGGTCAGGTGGTCCCTGGGCTGTGCACGTTAGCACCTCTTTGATTCAATATTCTAATTGCCGCTGGCAGATTGATCCCAATGCCCTTGTTTCAGGCTGGGAAATGTAACCAGCTCCCATCCGACCAACCCCATATAAACATTCATGAGCTCCGTATAAGAGAGTACCCGAATGAGAAAGCCTTTTTCTCTGACACTTTTCCATACCTGTTGGCATCTCGCCACAGCTGCACAGAGAGATTCCGTGCATTGCATCAGGGGACAGCACCGTGCAGCTGGCGTGTCAGCAAGTCTTCTCAAGGATGCAAAGCACTTGGCAAAGCCCACTGAGGTAAAAACCCTCCAGAGCCTTTGGCAGGGAGAACTGCTTCTCCTGCAATGCCTTGTATAGGAGAGAAAGGAGCCAGGCTGCTCCAAGGAGGGCGCTTGCAGCCATCGGCTCCCTCAAGGTCATGGGAGAAGTCCATGGTGGGGCCAAGAATAGAGCTGGTATCTCGTGACTTGTGTCTCGTGGCTCTCAGTTACAAAAAGCCCCATGTCTTCACCTGCCAGCCCTTCCTCATGTGCTTGGGTCCTTCCTGCAGCCCTCTGCAAGGAGAGGTCTTTGGGGCTGCTGCTTAGAGAACCTGTGCGTGCCCTGGCTCAGTGCACCCATGCTGTTAGCTTTGCTTGGTGAGGCTGCAGTGACATCAGACTCTTTGGCCCTGGAAGAGCAGGGTGCTGAGGAGGCCTGGCTGTGAGTGCCCTGTTGTCACCACCTGCCCAACAGCAGCAGCCTTCCAGAGCATCCCCTTCCCCAGACCACCCTCTGTGTGTGCTGGGAAGCTCCGATATTCTCAGACAGACATGGGCTAATTTTGCAAGGGGTGTCTGTGTATGTTTGCATCTCGGGCATTAAATGCTGCCAACACACTGAAATGCTCCGTGACCCCTTCTTGTGAGCCTTGTAATCAGCATCTATTTGCACGTAGCACTCACTTCTTGGGTCATGCTAATGACAGGTTCAACAGCAGTACTTGCAGGGAGTTAAAAATAGTCAGGAGTGGTGAGAGCAGAAGAAAAAATCCTTTTGTATCTGAGTGGCACGAGCACATGAGCCTCTCCCAGTTTCCTCATGCAGGACCCAGCTAAGCCTGGTGCTTTTTCCACTGATGTGGGTAGAGAAAGTTGTCAGGATGAAATGATATTTCCATGTATCTATAATGTTATTATAGAAACAAAAATGATTTACTGGAGAGAGGATTTGGCAGGCAGAACACCTGCAAAACATCTTGAGGCTGACCGGAAGTGGGGAAGTCATCCCTGGTCGGGTGTCTAAGGTTAATTATAAAACCATGATGTGGTTTGTGTTGCCAGGGACCCTAGAGCCCACCCAGCTCCAACCCCTGCCATGGGCAGGGACATCTCCCAGACTAGGCTGCTCAGAGCCCCATGCAGCCTGGCCTTGGGCACTGCCAGGGATAGGGCATCCACAGCTTCTCTGGGCAGCTGTGTCAGGGCATCGCCACCCCCAGGGTGAGGAATTTCTTCCAAATGTCTGTAATCAAATTCTACCACCTGTGACCCACGCTTTGCAGTGATGTGTTAGAAGCCCTGGGCAAGCCTCCATTTTGAGTGGTGGAGGGCTGAGATCCCATGGTGTGCTGTGAAGCTTCAGGTTGTGCCATCCATTCAGCTATCAAGGTCTCTGTGCAAATGCTGCTCTGAGGGCCTGGGCCTGCCACAAATTTAACCTGGGATCACCTTATGTGTCCAAAATTCCAAATGCTGGTGAGAAAAGGGTGATCACCCCATCAGCAATAGGCTCGCAACCATTAATCTCTAACGTGGGGCAGCATCTTCACCATCTCCTTGAATATGAGCATTTGCAGAGTACACCTCATTTAACAAAACATTAAGCATTTTACTTCCCCAGATCAAGCATATCTATTAATAATGACTTAAATTGTCTGCACCAGCTTCACATTACAAGGAAAACTCATCGCTGTCACACAAAAGAGCACAACATGCAAAATCAAAACGACTAAAGCAAGAGCTTGTTTCCTAAGCCGTTGCCATGAGCTGCCTCATAGCAACTTTGCCATAGCACTGCGGAGACTTCAGATCATGGTTTCTTCTTCTGCCAACCCCAAAGCTTCAACACACAGTCTCTAGATGGGGTAAAAATCATCGGTGTCCAGACCCAGTGATTTAAAGCTGCCCTCCAGGAGCAGGAAAACAAGTTGTTGTATGTTTTTTTTTTTCCCAATGAAATTTCAGCTGTGTGTGCACGCAGGACCCCCTGATGCGAAGGTGGCTGGCCAGCTGCTCCTGGCTTCAAGCTGAATCCATGATGGATTTAAGGTTTGCACCCTCCCAGCACCAAAGAAACAGAGATAATTAAGCCAGGTGGGGCTGCCCCACAGCGTTATGTGACAACCCGCCTGCTGTCCCACCTACCTCGGGAGGCTGGTTGTGCAAGGCTGGCTCTGCCAGGCTGGGCTCTACGGGTCCCTGTGAGACTGGCATGGGCATCCCCAGCTCCTGCTGCAGGGCTGGGTGCTCCCGGCGTGGGGACAGCCTGCTGGGCACGCGTCACCACATTTATATTTCCTGCACTGCTCAGCCCCATGTGACAGCACCGTGCCCCCAGCCGAGCCTCTATGGCTGAGCTGCTGGGCAGGAGGACAAAGCACAGCGGGGATGCAGCAGGGAGGTGGGCATCGTGCCAGCAGCCCCCATAAAAGTCCTGTGGGTGGGAGCCTTGCAGGACTGGCCTCCTGCTGAAACACGCACTCGTCAGGAGGCTGCATCGATTTTCTCTAGGCTTTATTGGGAATTAACCTTTTTTTTTTTTTTCCTTCAGGATTGTCAATTAACGTGCAGACAGGAATAAAACCCTACAGCTATTAGCTGCACTAAAAATACAACGTGCAGGCTTCCCCTGTCCCCTCCCTGCCCAAGCAGCACTCGGCGTTAATTACCGTGTGTGAATTCAGCCTGGGTGTGCATCCTGTTTTAGGGGGAATCACGTTTCCATCGGCTGGGGGCTGGCTGGCACAGTGCTGATGATTATTTAACCCCTCAGCAATGTTGTGAGATGTCACATGGAGAGATAAGAGGGAAAGCTGTCTCCAACTGACCTTGCGTCACATGGCCGTGGATCAGTGCAGGGCTGCTAATGGCATTTGCTAATTAGCAGTCACGCAGCGGTCCTGTCTCTCTCCCCAGCAGTGTGGTCTCCTGCTTGCCTTATGTGCCTCCTAGCACACGCTGGCTTGCTCATGTCCACCAGGTCTTCTTAGTCCTTCTTTGAAGAGCTGTTCCCAATGAGCACTTCTCTCATTCTGTACAAGTATCTGGGATTGCCTCCACCCAACTGCAACACCTTGCACCTTGCTGAACCCCATTAGCTCCACAAGGGCCCACTTTTCAAGCCTGTCCAGTTCTCTCTGGAGGGCGTCCCTTTCTTCTGTTGTATCAAAATACGAGGCCAGAAGGAAGACATTGAGGATCCCAGGATGAGTTCCTGGGCCACAGCATCACCACGGAGCAGGAGAGGTTCTGGTTTTGCTCTGAGGCTAGGTTAGCTTCCAGCACCTGGAAGCATCACGAATTTGGGAAGGGCATATATTTACAGGATGGAAAGAGTGTTTCTCAAGCACGCTGTAATGAGAAAGTTAAGGGGATGATAACTTGCCCTCTGGGATGCAGAGGAACTAACTCAACTATCCCTTTCTGTACGTATGCATTTCTGAGGGATTGATTTATTCCTTATCAGTGAGCACCTCTGAACTTCACCTGACAGCATTAATTAGTGAGGACCAGGCCCAGTTCATTACCGGTATGACCTCTCCTTAGCACAGCTGTGGCTTACCAAGGTGGCCATCTGGTTTGTATGCTAGTTCACACCCATCAGGTTGTGCTCCTGCAATGGGTGAGGAGCTCCCTTCCATCCCTCACCCACTTGGGAAATTACAGGTTGGGGAAGCATCAGGATGGAGTGGCTGATCCTTGGGGCTGGCCGGCACCTGGTCCATCCATCATGTGGGTTGAGCTGTCAGCAGGTACCAGTGCAAAGGTACGTGAGTCTGTCGGAGTGCCTCTGGCCTCAGTTGGGGCTGATTTGGGTTAAAAGCAGCAGTTTTACCTGCAGGATTGAGTTAGTCTGGATAAAAGCGATAAGGAGATGGTTATCCTTCTACTCAGGCATCTGTTTGTCTTTGGGACCAATGTGCCATGCAGAAGTACATTGATGTGCTGGCACACCTGCGCGGGGAGTAGAGAAAGGAGAAGATGCTGGTCGGAGCAGGGCTGAGCCTGGGGCAGTGGGAACCCAGAGGATGGCTGCTTTGGGTTGGCAGGGAGGGGCCAGTCCTGTCAGTGACTGATAGAAGCGTGCTCAGCATCCTGCCTGCCTGATTGAGGGGCAAGAGGAATTTTCCCCAGGCAAAGTGTTGTCGGAGCAGGAGGCATGTTGCTCTTGCTTCCCCTCCAGAGTTAATTATACCTAATTAAGCCCTTGCCTTCCCCAATACATTGGCCCCCAGCAGCATGGTGTGGTTTCAGGCAGGCTGTGCAGCAGAAGAGCTCATTTTCTCCTGCTGTTGGGACACTCTATCCTGTGGTACGGGGCCTGCTGTGGTCTTGTGGGCTTGGATTGGTCTTTCTGCTTATCAGATGGCAACTTTCAGCCCATGTGAATGTATTTTGGCTTTCTGAGAGCTAAATGAACAGTGGTAATTTTGATGGAGAGGACAGGATTGTACTCAGCCCTTAAGCCCTCTTAACAAGGCTGGGCTGATCCCACCAGCTGAATAACAAATACTCAGATTGTCTTGTGCTCTCCAATCTCTCTTGGTGTTTTTCATAGAATCTTAGACTCATAGGATGGTTTGGGTTAGAAGGGCCTTGAAGATGATCCAACCTGGCCTTGAATGCCTCCAGGGATGGAAGCATTCTCTTTCTTCATGGCATTCTCCTTCCCTCCACCCTTCTTCTTTTTAGAATTTAATTATGATTAATTATTTACTTAGGAAGCAATTGTCCTACTCCATTAAATGGCCCCTCAGTGGTTTCTCCTCGTTTCCCATTGTGTATCAGGACACAGGGAGCTGGGACAAATGATGATCTAGCTGGGATTGAAAAACAGTCCCAGTTACTCCTGGGACCTGGGTTCTTTTGTTAATGATGGGATCAGTATTTTTAAGGAGAAATGGCCCACCTATGGGAAGCCGTACAGCAATGGCGTTGCAGGAAGCCTTGCAGAGATCAGAAACGCTTTGAGCCTCTTTTGAGACAAGGAAGATGTAAAAAGGCAGATGTTGCTCTTCTTCCAAGGTGAGGGGGTGTCTGCAGGTGGGTGAATGTGAGTGTCCCATCCCTGCAGGCACTCAAGGCCAGGTTGGATGGGACTCTGGGCAGGCTCAGTCTGGTGGGAGGCAACCAGCCCATGTTTGGTTGGGGCTGTATGATCTTCAAGGTCTCTTTCTACCTCAGCTGTTCTGTGTTCTATGCTTTGCTCTTGCTTTGTCACTACCATTGCCCATATAAAAAGTCAGTAGATGCAATGGGTTGTCCAGCCAGAGTAAGCCTTGTGCTTGGAGGAGCACAGATGCTGAGAGCGTGCAAAGCTCAACAAGAGCCCTAAATGATTTGGGGATCTTGTGCAGCTTGTTATCTTCAGTGTTTTATTATTTTTTTTTTTCAAATCCCAGCAAGAAGTAATACTCTTTCTGTTCAGAATAGAAATGGCTTGATGCCATGAGGAAAAATAAAAGGAAGCTCTACCTGGTGCTGTGATGATTTGCAAGGCTAGTGAGAGACTACATAAGGCGTTTTCAAATAGACTCTGATATTTTCAGTGCTTAAAGAGGGCCAACTACGTGACACCCTTTTTGAAGTCCTGATTTACAATGGGCCCAGGCTGAGTGCATTATAATTTGCTGCCAGAAGTACCAAAGTCGCAGTACTTTCAATAATGAGGAGAGAAACCCTAATATGATGAGACTTTTTGTATTGTGTTTAATGAAAAGCTAAAAATGTGCTAATTTGTAAGTCCTGTTGTGGTAGTGGCATCAGAAGCTTTTGAAATGCATTACTGACTTAGGAAGTATTAAGAAAAAATGACATTTTGCTACTAGCAGAAAAGTCAATTATAACGTTTCCACACTTTAGAAAATTGCTGATGCAGGATGGGAGTTAATAGAACAGTCAGTTTCACTTTGTATTACAGGATTTGGGGGGTTTTGCTGAGAAATGTCTTTAAAAAAAAAAAAAAAAATCTAACATTATCTTAAACAATAAACTCCCACCATGTTGGTGGGTCGCTTGGTGGATGGATGCATTCCCCAGTGATGGATCCAAAATGTCGTGCTGCTCCCCTTGGGGTGGGTTGGGTCAATCGTCAATACCAATATGGCCCTGCTTTGTTCTGCACAGGCTGATTTCTGCCTGATGGTGGAGGTGCCAAAGCATCAAGCTCTCTGCAAGGCTGCACTTCCCCATCTCCTTGAGAGGAAAGCAGCATTAAGTATTTCCTAAGCTGCTGGGAGCGGATGCTCACGGAGACTCATTGCCATTGACTGCAAGGTTCAGTGCTGGGTGCAACAACCCCCATGCTGGGGGGATGCTTCTCCCCATAACCCTGCTTCTGGATCACTTCGTGCAGGCTGGCAGGGAAAAACAGTTCCCATGAAATTGGCAGGGATCACCAACAAGTGTTGGTACTGCTTTTAACGGGCCCTGCGGCGCCTGATTAAAGGGCTTTGGCCACAGAGGCATAACCTGAGCTCTCAACATAAGCCAGGGGGGCTAATAATACCCGAGCACATTGTGAAAGCATGACCTCATGGTGCTGGCAGCCTCTGCTCCCAGCAAGGGCCGTCTGGGAGATTTATGGGGCAGGGGTAGTGCCTAGGGTTTGTAACCTGCACCTGGGTGCTCTCAGCTGCTTAGGGGTTTGCCCAGGGTGGTGGTGGGTTCCCAACCCTGGAGGTGTTTAAGGGATGTGGCACTTGGTGGGCATGGTGTCCAGTTTGATGGTTGGTAGTCTGTTCCAACCTAGGTGATGTTGTGATTCTGTGCCTGTTGACAGTTTCTTTCTTTAATTGCCCGTTGGCTTTCATGAGGTTTTCGATGAGAACAAGGATTTCTTAGGAACATCCCTTCCTTAGAACCAGAGGTTTTTTGGGGGGGAGGGTCCTACTTGCTGAGTTACAGCAGAAAGGCAGGGAGTGAGCACGAGCACTTTTTAAAAGTCATGTCATATGTACTTTTCCTGGGTTTGGAGGAAGCAATTAAGCCAATTAATTTATTGGTAAATTATCTGATGATGAAGTACAAAATAACTGCAATGAAACGCTGACATTCACATTAATACCAAATTAGTTACTGTATTATGACTGTTCATACAATGAATGCCCAGTAATTTAATAGTAATGGGACATTTAAATAATTCAGTTGATAATTCTCTAGATCACTTACATATATAAATGGGCATGACAGATTCGTTGCTCAACTTTGCTGTGGATTGCCTCCCACAAGGCAGCCTAGTGCCCAGCCTGCTTGAGGTGCTGGCCCCAAAACAACCTGGCCTCTTGCTGGGGGCTGTGCAGAGGATGGGGTGTGCTTCACCAGCCAGAATGTGGGGGGGTTACCATCCAATTCGAGAGCTGTGGAGATGTGGCACTGAGGGATGTGGTCAGTGGGCATGGTGGGGTGGGCTGAGGTTGGGCTTGAGGATCTGAGAGGTCTTTTCCAATTGGAATGATTGTGTGATTCTACGAAAGAGGATTTTTCTTCCTCGCCGGGTGTTAGGGCTGCCATGCAAGGAAGCTGCACCTGCAAAGCGCTGTGCAATGCCTGCAGTGGGCTTTGCCATGCTTTTCTCTGCAGCACCTTGGCATAGCAGCACTGTCTGTGGGAGACCTGTTAGCCTCACGGCATGGTTAGGCTCTGCAGCAGATCCAGCCAGGGCGACTTAATTCAGTACTTCATCCACTGACATTGAAATTACTGTGGGCTGGCTCTGCTTGTTGCAACAGCTTCATTTTCAAGTAGCTGCGCTTTCTGTAATAACAATTATAAACAGCATTACAATTGTTCCTTGGCTCCCTAAGAGGACTATAGGCGGGCTCAAGCTTGACTAAAGGCAGCCAAACATGGCTGAGTTTCCTGCTCTCTGCTGGCTTTGCCCTGGAAGCCAACCTCCTGCCTGCTTTGTCCCATCCTCATCACACTATGCACGCATCAGCCTGCTGCAAGTCACCAAGAAGAAGGTTGCAAAGACAGAGTCTGCAAAGAAGGAGTAAAGAAAGGGAAGCCAAATGTTGAGGCTGCTCTGTTGGAAATGATTAAATCAGGGCCTGGAAACTTGTACTCAGCAGTCCCTTGTGTAGGTCACGATGAGGCTCCAGCAGCTGCATTGCTGCTGGATGGCTGGAGGCTGCTGGAAGACTCACACAGCCTCACAAAACCCTGGGGCTTTGCACAGGGATCTGGCAAACATTTCCTCTCTTGTAATATGGGTCCCCCAGGGGATGCAGCCTCAAGGCAGGAGGGCTGAAATTCAGGAGATCCCTGTGCCAGGTGGCCGAAGGGGCTGGCCAGTGAGGACCACAAGAAAAGGGAGTTTGCTGTGTTAGCACAGCAGCCTGCTCCTCCTTTGAGGAGAAAACTCACTTTATTAACCAGACCCTTCTGCTGTGCTCAATGATATGATTACCTGAATTGTTTTCTGTACCTACAGGAATCTTTCCAGGCTTATGTTCTGCCTACCTCTTCCAGGAGCATCTTTTTCCAGCTGATTTCTCTCTGAGAGCAGGAAAGGCTCTGTTCCATCCCCCCCTCTTCCACCAACCTGAACATCACCCTTTGCTTTGGCTCTGCTTTTGGTGTTGTTTTCTGTGAATGCATGCATTAATCTATCCACACCGATGCATCAAAAGGTGAAGAAGTGCATGGCTATGTAAATACATGGCATTAAGTGTCTTATAATCCATCCCAATTAAAAAGCAGTCTTTACGGCCGTAATAGTTTTATCGAGAACTGTAACACATTAGACTTACAGATACATAAAGCAGTTAGTTTTATAAAGCATATAGGGTATTAAAGTAATGAAAGACATTAACGTGACATCAATTTTTAAGGAGAGTTACTTGCTGAAATAAATGAGGGTAGCCTAAAAGTTGATGGCATGTTACAGTTCTGAGTAATGAACCCCTCTGCCCCCTAAAACCTCTCGGAATAAATAATGCTTGAGCAAGTCGATGGCCATTAACTCTTTATCCTCTGAGAGCTACTCGTCACATTGATGTCTCGTCCTATTCTTTAACATTTAAAAATACATTCAGAAATGAGTTCTCTTTCTTTTAACTTGTGGTGCTTTATTCCAGAATGCCTGCTTTCCTAACATCTCCCCCTTGTCCAGTGATGGCCGTTGCCGGACACAGAATTCTGGAGGACATTGGTGTTGTCTCTTTTCCTTCACCTTCTTATTTCTTTTTCCCTTTTCCTGCTTTCTCTCTCTTTGCCACTGCTTTGCTTCGTGCTCGACCCAGCGGTGTCTTGGCATACCAAGCCTGGAGAACCAGAAAGCATAGGTATGTTTTAATAATGCTAAAAAAAATAATAATAATGAACAGTTAAGAGACTTTTTACTGCTACAATGGAGCACTCTGTACAAAATTCTTAAAACCTTGGCCGGTTTGTGGAGCAGCAGAAATAAAACCCTTAGATCTCTTGAGGACATCATTATAACAAGAAGTATGGTGATTGCCTGCGTGAAGTGTGTCTCATTAACAGGAATACTTAGCCAGGCCATTTGTGTTGCTATAGTTATGGAAATGTTAGAACTTCTCCGATCAACCCTATTTCCAAGGCGTATAGCTCTTGTCAAAACCCTTTCTGGTCTGAAACTTGGCAGCAGACAAAGCATATGCTTCTCATGGTTCTGCAAATCGACCCAGACAGTTTTTATTTCAATGAGAGAGCTTAAGAAACCAAACAAACCCCGAACATTAAAAACCTGTTTATTGCTTTCAGATGCCTGTTCACAGTCCTGTGACTTGTAAATGGTTTTGGTATGGTCGCTCCGCACACTTGCCAAGCTCCTGGGCTGTAATGTCAACAAGGCCACGTTAAAATAATGTAAAACGAAAGAGAGGGCAGTGCTTTAAAATGAGAACTGTGTGGGAATTAGTCAGTCCTCATATGTATACGCAGAACTTTATCAGCAAGGCCTGCCCACACCAGAGATTAACGTGCCACTAGGTGCTGACATGATGGATAAAACGCATTTGTTCTCATTTGGCTGTACTCTTCCATCTGAAACTGAAGTCTTTCCTCTGGCCACAAACCACTGTTTAATGCCACGGCTCTGTCTCCTCTGGTGCACGTTGGATATTAAGAACCATTTACTCTCAGAAAATTCTCAGTGCTGCAGTGGCACAGCTGCTCACGGTGGTCTTGGGGTCACCATCCCTGGAGGTGTTCCATAACCATGGGGATGTGGCACTGAGGGCCATGGACATTGGGCATGGTGTGGTGGAGTTGGACTTGAGGATCTGAGAGGACTTTTCCCAACTGAATGAATCTGTGATTCTATGAATCTATGTTTTCAAATGCAACAAACTGCCTGCTAATGGGCATGCAAGGCTGTTTGCTTTTGACTTTTTGATTAGCAGAGCAGCTACCTGGTTACCAGGACAGCTATATGCTTTAGGGAAACTCCTGGGAAAGATCCAATGGAACAGGTTGCCCGAGGAGGCTGTGGATGCCCCATCCCTGCAGGCATTCAAGGCCAGGCTGGATGTGACTCTGGGCAGCCTGGTCTGCTGGTTGGTGACCTTGCACACAGCAGGGGGTTGGAACCAGATGATCACTGTGGTCTTTTTCAACCCAGGCCATTCTAGGATTCTACCTGGTCTTAATGAAGCCAGCTCCTCAGATACGGCTAAAGGAAAAGATTTATCACTGTAGGCCACCAGCACCTGAGCTGGGGATGTAAGTGATGGACGGTATGTGACAGATCAGAGTTACAAACCTTCAGGAATGACATCCGCAGCTCTTTGGTATGGGTTTTCCTACATCTTACACGTGTTTCATATCAGCCACTGCCAGGCAGAGCTGGAGTGCTGGCTGAGCACCCGTTGCTCTGTAGGACTCCTGTTATTTCTGTGCGAGGATTTGTATCAGTCCCACTAGGGCGATGATTTTTAATTTCAGGAACGTGGCGGATGGATAATTGGGCCAGAAATTGGAGTAAATTGGACAAAGAAATCACGTTATCACAAAATTTTTGCATTATTTATATTCATTTCGGAACGCTGGCGGAATATAAATGTCAAACAGGGAGATTCATGTTTCCAGAGAATAGAAATCAAAGATTCATCACAGCGCTAATCTTCACTTTGAATGCTGCTTTAAGTTTTAGCCACCCCGCTTCAAAAGGGACAAAGCAAAGCAACAGAAGAGGTCCAGCAATGGCAATGATTAGAGGCTCAGGAAAAGGTCCTTCTGTGTGCGGAGAGATGAGGATACTGAGTTAATTGATGCACGAGGCCATTTTGACGGTCCTCATCCCCTGTGCCATATTACAGGTGCCAGGTTCCGTGACATTTAAAGGGAAACAAATTGAACGCAGATAAAAGGAAACACTTTCTTAAGGGCTGTAATTAACGCAAGGAAACGACGGCCGTGGGGCGCTGAGGGCGACAGTAGCAGTGTTCAAAATGAAGTGCTGCCTGCGTGCTCCTTGCTGTACAAAACAGGCACGGCTGTGGGAAGTGGAACAGCATTCGTGAGTTAGACTTGTGCTAAATGCTAGCTCTTGTGTTACAGGGCACCAATGGATTTACGACTCGGAGCTGGGAATGATAGGAGGTTTTTTTCTGCGCTGCAACACTGAACCATTAGCCTCTCCCTGAGGAAAGATATTGGTTTAGATAGGAAGCACGAGGAAAACAAGAGTGATTTGCCAAATATCACAAATGCTGCCTATGCTGAGTGAGCCAAATGGCTCAAAGTGGAAATTGGACAGCATTCAGCAGAGCTGGGAGAAATATCCACTATCATTAGGGTAGCAGTGGAAGGTGGTTTGCACCAGGCTGCTAGGGACTGCATCCTATTTATTTGCAAGGTGCTATGGGGATGCAGAGCCAAGGGATATGCAAAGAGCAGAACGGAAAGGAAACTTCTTGGTGGGAGACCTCCATGGTCTGCAAGCATGCCCATGGAATCATTGAACCATGTTAAGCTTGGAAAAGCTTAACATTTCAGATCATCTGTAGCTCAATCCCAGCCCACCATGCCCGCTGACCACCTCTTGCAGCATGACCCATGTGTATTTGAGGTGCGTGCAGCACACCAGTGTTTGCCTTAAATATTTTATGGCCCTGGGAGTGGAAACTCACTTTTTGAATCCCACAGACAAAAACTCGTGTGAGAAAATTCTCATTTGAGAAAACGTTAAGAAAAGGACTTAGAATTTGACCCCGAGGATCCTGGATGTCCAAGCTCTCTGCCTCCTGAAGAAAGTTCAGCCAGGCTTACACTTGTCAGCTCCCACCAAGCAAAGATGAATGCACCACACTCATGGCACACGTTTATCCACACATGCAAGGGCACCAGCAGAATGAGCAGATCCCCAGGTCAAATATGCCCGGACAACAGGGGATGAGAAGAGACAGCCAGTTAGCACAGCTCCTAGCATCACCTTAAACGTTTCCTCCTCCTCATTGTACACGGGGTCCTGGCTGGCCAGCGGGGTGAGGAACTCAGCAGTGCGCAAGGGCTTCCTGGCCATCTGTAGGAGGCGCAGCTCGCTCAGCACTGCCTGCACTGCCCTCACGATGCAGCCCTGGGTGAAGCCATCCGACAGCTTGGCCAGGCAGCTGATGCTCAGCAGCTTGGTGATCTCTCCACCACGCTGTGTGATGGCGTGTTTCCATAACGCTGCTCAGCAAAGTCCAAAATAGAAAGAGAGAGAATGCCAAAGACACATGTTAAGGAAAGCAGGAGAAATAGTTCTGCATTACGGGCACACAAGGTAAAAATGGAAAGGGCTGTTTAAATAAATGAGTGTACATGGAAAGGAAGCTAGTATTTTCCCATTTGGGGGTGCAGAGTGAAGCACCTCCATTAACAGCCTGGTTTTATTTGGGTGACCTGATGGGTCACCCTAAGGACAGAGTTAGGGTTAGGGTTCCTCCATGCGCATAGGGCTGGCATGGGGACTTGAAGTCTGGTTTTGAAGCCCAATGCCTCCACTATGCAGGCACATGTTGTATGCAGGTGTAAATGTCTCTGTGATTGGCATTTTGTTTCTTGAATAATGGTGGACCTGCTTGTTTCTTGTAGCTGCAAGCTCAGACCAGTGATACCCGAACTGCCTGAGATTTTGCTGACAAAAATGAAGTAATCAGAGCAATAGTTTGTTGTTGTTGATTTGCAATTTGCAATCAAGTGGAATATCTCAGAGAGATATGAAAAGGTTGGGTGGAAAGCTGGTGTTACCAGCCTAATGGTTTCCACTGCACGTTTGCCACCATGCACAGAATGGAGTTTTCTGGTCTGTAGCAAAAGGAAGGTTGTAGTGAATGGGTAAAGTCTGTGCACTGCGGCTGTTTGTGGTTGTTATGCCATGGCCAAAAAAGGTTTTCGTCAGTTCTCAGATTGGCTGTCAGGCACTGGAGTTTGCCATGATGGGAAGATGAGCGCTCTGTGCTGTAACGACCTTGTTTCCATTGAACGCCAGGGCAGGCACTGCCTTAAATGGGACAACATCAAAGAATTAAAACTAGAAATTTAATCTCCTTCAATATGTCAAGAGTTAACTTTTTGGGGCATTCTGAGGTTTGCAAGCTGAAATCCCTTCGGCTGGCCCTTCTGACTCCAAATTAGTGGTGAGAATCCCAGAATGTGACAGGTTCAGTCCCCAGGAGTGAACGTAGCTAAATTCAGCTGCTATCACCTCCTTTCTCTAGGTCTTATTCAAGTCCCTTATCTGTTAGCAATTAATCAGAGCTGTAACTTAACATGAAACACATGTTAGCCTGCTTAAGGACCGTTTCCCATCCACACTGAAAATTATTGAATGTGGGAGAGATTTACAACGTGCTAGACAGTCAAAATCTGTCTTGAGCTTGCCCAAACATGCATCATCTCAGTACCTTGGCTGCCTCCTTGAAAGGCAGCGCAGAAGTGGACTTCAAAACACAGTTGCATCATTTTGTAACGAGATGAAGATGTGGAGCAAGATTGTCTGGTTTACTCAGAGCACAGTTGTGTAGTGAGGTCTCCGGACTGAATGTGGCTTCTTTTCATTCTGTATTCTTCTGGGATATGATCCACCAGAGATCAGTGGCATGAAAGGAGTCTGTTCTCCTTGATGTGGTGATCAATAGGGATATTCATGCTAGGAGCTTCCGATGGGAGAAATGCACCATTCAGAGTCCTGGCTTAGAAGTGTTTGGTGTCACTGTGAATAGTCCTAAATCTTTCTTCCACATCATCTTTAGACTGAACCTCAACGGCCCTTCTGCTTATGAGTCACCACATCCAGACTACACAGTACCCAGAAAAGTGTATTAAACCACATGATACAATCAGGAGAAAATGATACCTCTGGGAACAAAAGCCCATCTACCAGCCACTTCTGAAGGACGTGAACAAACCACCACTTTTCTTGCAGTAATTCACATTATTAAGTGCATCAGTAGTTGTCAGAAAGACTCGAGGTACTTGCCAAATCTTGAAGCATAGTCAGGCCGAGGGATCAGGATGATTTTTTGGTAAACTTTGCAGAAAGGTTTGATCTTGGCATCAAAGGGCCGGCTGGTGGTCCCCACCAGCAGCACTCTGTCCTCTGCTTTCAAAGCCTTCAGGAATTTGGGGAGAATCTTTTCCAGACGTTTCGGATTCATCTTCAGAGAGCGCATGTGAATACAAGGGGGAAAGAGTTCTTATCAGTACTGACAATTTAGAGTTAATGAGGTGAAGCAACGACTGTAGATATGAATAATGTAGGTATGTGTGTTATCCACAGACATGCTATCTGCAATGGGATTTGGTTTTTTTTTTCACTTGTTTCTTTGCAACTTAGTACAAACAGGCTAGATGCTCAACCTGAGTAGAAAGCCCTTATCTTCTGCAAACTGATTTCTGCCCAGGGATTCGTGGGTTTGAGTGCTTGTGTTTTTTATTAGAGCATTTGCTGGCTCTCTCCTGGAAAGCAGGAAGGAAGCAACAACTCGTTTAAAGTAGGAAATCCTCATTTTTCAGTGCAAGAAATATTGCTTGGACCTGCGCACTTGGTGATCCCTAATGGATAGAAAGAACACATGGGTATGTAACCTGGCCTGGAATTCTCATAGTTCAGGAAGGTTCTCGTCTACCAACCCCTGCTGGTATTTTCAATATGAAAAACACACTCCCTGATTTCTTCTTTGATTTCACCTTGCTGGGAATCTCAGCTCTTTGAACTCGGGACTCAGATCTTTGTGATGATTGCTGTTAGACCTTATTATGAATATTCAACTCTTATCGACAGAACAGATGTCCGTTGAGCAGAACTTTTCACTGGCTACTCAAGTTTGAGGAGGATCAAGTGAAAATTGGTTGGGAAAACTTCATCAAATTGCTGAGGTGTTATTCTGCAAATGAATAACTGGGTTAGGGATCCAGTGTTAGATGTGAAGGTTGGTGGCCCTGCACGTTGCAGGGGAGTTGGAGCTTGATGATCCTTGAGGTCCATTCCAACCCAAGCCATTCTATGATTTTACGTATTCAGAAAAGTCTGATGACTTAGAAGCCTCTCCAGAAATAACTGAGGCTTAACACCCCAGTCAATCACACTCAATGGAGAGCCTTACTCTAGGTGTGCGTTTTTTCCTATGCAGTTGGCAGCTGCCTCAATTTCAGACCAGCCTTTCTTATACTAATAAAGTGTCTTTTGCTGGGAAAATGTGATCTGTCAGAAGATGCAGAGAATTTTTAAAGCAATTGACTCCTGTCTCACAAAAATAAGCCCCAATTTATCCCCTGCATTTAGAGCACTTAGAGTTTTTTGGGGGTGATGTGATATTCACGGATACCCATTAGTCCCTCTTTTGTTATGGGTGCTCATTGCTTAACCTGTAGGAATCTTTATTTTCAAATCATAAACGTACTGGTGCTAGAGACAAGGGAAAGATTCCACGCTTGTGTCAAGCCTACTGACAGGCATTTGTGTGTCAGCAGCTCCTGCTACACTTTTGAAGGTAATGCGTGTCCAGAGTGCACGCAGTTAATGGATATGTACTGAAAGCTAACATTACCTCCTCCACCTTGAAAGAAATATATCAGTAGCAAGAGAACCTGTCACAGAGGCAAGCTAGGATCTCAGCCATCACGTGCACCTGAGCTGGAGAAAAGTGGGGTGAATGGTGAAGGTGACCCCTATTTGTTTGAGTGGCTTAACTGCTTGCATGTCATCCATGGCAGCTGGGTTACCATAACGTATTTGATATCTGACTGCTGTGCACCCTTTACAGAGGATTGGACAGAGACTACTTTTTTTATTTTTCCTTTCAAAGCAGATAAAGCTTAAGAGTGCTCCAGGCAACCTTTGGCCTCTAGCCTTCATTTTAATCCCCATTTGCACTTGAACGTTCACTCCCAGCGTAAGAACCACTAGAGGGCATCAAGCCCTGCACACCCATGAGCTCACGCAGCCCTCTCAGCACTCAGTGGCCTCATCCAACATGACACAGTCTTCCAAATCACCAGGCTCGTGTCCATCACACAGCCCAAACACGAAGCACTTGCCTTAGGAAAAAAAGAAAGCTTTGGTTTTGTGAACTATTTTGCAAGCAGCATGAATCTAATCAGGACTTCAGGTGAACAGCTCTCTGCTGCAGTGGCTGAGTTGCTGTGCCTATTGGGCAGTGTTTTAATTTTCTTTCTGGTGGGGAAGCTGCACAAGGCAGGAAGGAATGGAAGCAAGCAGGACTCCGGGGAGCCCAAAGAAAATAATCTGTAAACATAAGTGTTTAATATATGCTCTTCGCTTTCACAGTGGAAATTTATCCTCGTTACTTTATTGTTCACTTTGGCTCCATCCAATTTCTCAAATTAATAGACTCGAACAGTTTAAGCTCATCTTAACTTTTAGCTTCTTGCCTCGCGTTTCGAAATTCTCCATTATTCTCTCCCGCTTTTCAGTGCACTGATGAGCAGTGGCTGGACTATTTTTAAATACAGCAAATACGGCTGGGTAGGAGAGAAATGTGACTTCTTAAGAGCCCCCGAGAGGTCACAAGACTCTCTTAAAAGCAAAAAAAACATTAGTGAGACAAGCGATCATCAAGCAAGCTTCGGTGGGTCCGGTCATACCAGTATGTGCTGAGCTGAGAGATACACCTGCTCCTTTGTGTTGGAAATTATCAGCACCAAAATAAGAAAGGAGCACCTCACCTGTTCTTCAGCCTTGGGCACTGCTTTGTAGAACGTTTTCTCCGTGTCTCCGATCCACACGACTGAAGGCTGCAGCTGCTTGGCCACCTAAGAGAAAATGGGAGAGGGAATGCGAGAAGTTGATTAAAATGGCCATAATTTCATACCTGGGTGCCTATAATCATGCTTCTGAATCCATATTTCGGCAATTACAATTAGCTGGGTTTATTTTTTTCCCCCAGAAATGAGCAGCACTCGTGAGCAGCGTTGGCTCTGCTCGGTAGCGTTGGCACATCAAACGGATTCTGTTTAGGAAGCTAAAGGTGAGAACTCATCCCAAATTGGATCATTCTGACTGCTGTGCTTATGCTGCACCTCCCGACCCGAATTCGGCTGTGGTTCTGCAAAAAGGAACCCTTAAGGAAAATAAGCTGGCAGGCAATCTGGCTTACAGCATAACATTTAATCCGCAGTCAGCCCGAGAATTAAAATGGAGCCTGTTAAATTGGAAGGGGGAGGGGGGTCAATAGAAATGGGCTTTCTGGCTCCAAAGTCAGAGCACTATACCTCTGGTTCACAGCAGGATGGCAGCAATGCTACAGGCTTCTTCACATCTTGCACTCTCCCTATTGCTATAGAAACGCCAGTGGTTTAGACATTCTGCTGCCAAATTTTAATCACTTTCCAGTGGCTCTCAGAGCTGTGTTGCTTTGCTCAGCAACAAAAGTGATGGCTTGAGGAATCAATGGGTAACAAGAAAGCATTCTTCTGTCCTGCTTATTTTTTTTTTTTTCCTTCCCCCAGTTGAAGCTGCTGCTTCCAGGAAGGAAGCTTACAAAACCACTAAGTTGTATACATCATAAGCTCAGCGCCTGACTGACAGCTGGAGCAGGAAGAATTAAGATGTGAACATCTTCCTTCAAAGCACCACAGTTCATTTTTATGGCCAAGAGCACGGCTGCATCCGTGCAGTAAAAATGCATTGAAGAGAAGGGAAAAGAATGGCAGATGAAAGCTGTGAGGCTTGTTTGCTCCGCTGTGCTGCTGATGGGTGAAGTGGAAACAATGCCATCTTTGGCACGTGGCACGTTATTTGCAGGAATGTGTCAGCCCTAGAGTACATCAACTGGTACCTCCAAGTTCATTGAGGAAAACAGAGCTTTCTCTTTGTTGGAAGGCAGAGCTATTCAGCATTAATAATGAAACCCATAGGTGGTGTCGTGAGGAACACAATGAAAATCTTGCAGAAATGAATATGTGGGCCTTAGCAGTAATGTGAATGTTTATACATACAACCTAAGGGGTAACTGCTCAGCCCAGCAGAGCAGTGAGCAAGCAAGCTGGAGCGAAAGGACAGACTGAAATAGCACAGCTGCCTATCTAAGGTCAGACACTTCTTATCTACCTTTTATTTATCTATTTTCAGAGGTGTGTTTTACATATTCCTACACCAGTCACTCTGCAAGGCACATCAGAGGGGACAGGCTTGCAGTTACACTGAGCAGAGCTGTACAGCAGCACCTCAGGGCTTTCTACTGAGCATCCTGTTAGTCCAGAGCTCACACACCTGCAAGAAATGCAAGCAGCCCTGCTGATTTGCACTTGCAGGTGAAGTCAATTAGCTCCTAGCTGCTTATAAGCAGTCTCGAAGGCAGGTGGAAGAATGCTGTGGTAGTGATCCTGTGCTAGAGCTGAAATGGGAGGATTCTTTGGATAACTCAGACTCATAAGGATCAGAAAGGTAGGTTGTTGTTTCTTTTAGGATGATATTTGCATTTTATGTGTTATGGAGTCTGTTTTGACATGTGGAAGCTCTGAGTTAGAGACCTTCCCCAAACTCAGCACTGCTAAGGGGAGCTTTCTAACAGTGGCTGACCTGCATGCTGATGTGGGCTGCTTTTCTACTAAAGCTGATGCAAAGCAATGCTGCGTGTTTTCTTTCTTTAGAGAACAGCCCTGTCCTGGTGGTTTTGCTCTGTATGGTGCCATAGTTGCATGAAGATAAAGAGCAATGCAGCTTTCCTGCAGTAATTCCTAGATACCTGTATGTCTGATGCTGCAGCCCTATCTGACACAGGGAATGAGGCTGGGGAAGGTTATTAAGCTGTTAGCAGTAGCTGAGCTCTGCTTATGCGCTTCAAAGGGAGTTGTGATGTCTCCTCAGCAGGGCTGCTACAGCCTGGAGGGATCTTCCCCATTTGGCTCAGAGGTGGTTCTGTGGTTAGCAGCTTTCTCAAACAGCCTGAAGGCTTTAACCAGCCTAGGGTTTCATTTTAACTCCTAAGGAAGAGCTCTTACCATTTTCACACCTGTGCTCTTCTTTTTTTTTGTCTCTAGTTAAGAATACAGTGCCAGCTGCCTCTTAAATAGATGCTTCCCTGTGTGCTCTGGTCAGGGCAATGATTTGGATGCAGGCTAGATGTGGCTCTGGGCAGCCTGGTCTGGTGGTTGGTGATCCTGCACATAGCAGGGGGGTTGAAACTGGATGAGTATTGTGGGTCTTTTCAACCCAGGCCGTTTTATGGATGCTGGCTGCTTCCTGCCTTTATCTTTCCAGTATTGGGGTGATCTAGCAGGCAGTGATCTAGCAGCCCAAACACAATGCATTGAGTTCTGTTGTCTTCTCCAGATGACAGATCAGGCTGCCAGGAGCTTCTCATTCACACTGTTGGCAGATATGCTGTACGTCCCCATGGAAGCGCTTAATCTGAATTATCCACAGACAGTTCGAATCCATGGATAATTAAACGTGCTGTACGTAATTAATTTGTAGCTGGTGTGTTCTTAGCTTTGCTGCATTCTCCCTGGTTTGGAGGAGCTGCCAGCAGATGGCTCCTTCACCCTTCTAATCCTGCCCAGTGTCAGCAGCTGGTGATATTTATCACCCTAGGGTTTGGGTTTCTAGCAGGCTGTGCTGCAGCAAGATAAGAATTGCTCCTGGAGAGCTCGAGGCAAGGCTGATAGCGCTGTTCCCACGTATCAGCTGTGATGGGAGTCCCTTTTGATGGTGAAATACTCAGTGCCCTAATGTAAACCATTCCTGATACTTCAGATTGTCTTAAAAATGACCTGCCCATAGGGACGGTACAGCAGTGGTTACAAATGAATGAACTTGATTCAGTGTGGGGGGGCGGAGAACCTGGCAAAGTTATGTTGCCTCTCAATGCAAGGATTATACCATTTAATCTTAAATCAACTCAACCACTCTTCTTTTTTTTGTGTAAGACATTTGCCTCTGATGTGCTATATAGCATAACCAAAGAGCCTGATAACACAGTCTACTGACAGTGATGGTGATGAAACACCTGCAGCCTGCTTGCACTGCAGAACTGGTCAGTGGAACTTGTGCACAGAGCTGCTAATCCCCACGCTTCTGTGCTGCTATTTCCTCCTGACCAGCTTTCCCAACCTTTTCACCTGGTCAGTGCTGTGTCATTCTGGTAGTGATTAACCTGGTGGCTGCTAATGGGGGACTGCTTTGTGCCTTGATGAGAGAGCTAACCCTTGGTTGGTACAAGCTGGCAGAAAACTCCATTTGAATTCAAGCTGCCTCAGTGTATTGGAAATGTGATTTTTAACTGAAATGTTCCAGAATGCTTTGGTTTGAGCTTTGTGTCTCTGAGACAGATCCTCTCTTCCCAGTAGAAGAGCTGACTTGGTAGGTTTTGTGTCTTTATGGAGAATGCAATTGCTGGAGCTTGGTGTTCCCAGCTTTTTTAATAGCTTTCCCATTCAGGATTAACCTTCCTTCTGTTTCTTTTGAATAGGCAGATTGAAATGTGGGGGTTTTCCTGCTCTGGTATGAGAAGTCATTACCCTCATGTGACATCTCAAATGCATGCTTTGAGCAACAAACACGTCTCTCTTTTGGATCAGGGCTGGTATGTCTCTTGTTGTCTCCTCCCAGAAATAACAGAGGAAAAAAGAAACAGATTTGGCTCTTGAATCTGAAATGAACGAGATCTTCATTTTTTCCAGTGCTATTCACTGGTTCAGGGCGTCTCTATGAAACAACTGCCAGCAGCCAGCAAACAACTACAGAACTTGAAGGAAGGGGTAGGGTTCCAAGCTGCCAAGGACAGCTTAATCAGCTCTGAGTGATGGCAGCTGGAAATGTAGATCAGAACAAAGATGGGAGCTGACCTGGTAGTACTGACCAAGCTGGCTTCCATCCTGGCTCTGAGAACCTGTGCAATACAGAATAGTGAGGGGATTAGACAAATTAGCAACCCAGCCATGGGGATGGAGGTGATGGGGAGAGGTCAAGCTGCCAATGGAATTGGGAATAAAAATTAAATGTAGCTGACTTGCATGATGCTGAGGCAGATGTTATGAATTGGTAGGGGAATTAAAATGCAGATGAAGTATCCTCTGGGAAGAGGGAGTGTGCTGTGCTATTTTCTGTTATTAGAGGAGTGGAGTTTGGGGCAGTGCTGCTGCAGTTGGAACAAGTCACCTTTTGGTAAGCAAGTGCCTGGATGCTTATTCCAAGTGACTGACTGTGAGCAACTTCCATCGTGGTGCTCTGTGGAGGAGCCCCAGAGTATCATCCCTACTTCTGGAGGGTCTGCAGTAGAGAAATAAATTTGGGTTGTTTCTCCCTGATTATGGGGATTTTTGGACAATGCTACCGTTTGATTTTGTACAATCTGGAAAAACTAAGGGTTTTTTAACAGATAAACATGGATGCAAACTTGTGTGTATATGTATATAATGTGTGCCTACATGTGTACACATGCTATATATACTGGTTGGAACATACATATTAAAAACAAAAAAACAAAAAAACCAAAAACCTCCTTAATTCACTCTGCTGGAACCTTCTGTAGGATGCTGCCCTCCTTTCTCCTGTGTTTAACAGCTCTGTGCTCCAGCAGGGACTGGGTGGTGTGTGTGCTATGCCTGCAGTCAGATGTGTGCTTTGCTAGTGATGAGGGCACAGAAAGTCAGCAGAGGGGGGTGAAAAGTGGGGAGGGGAGGGAGTACCAGCTGAGCCTGGTGGCACAGGGAATGCTAGACCCAGTGTTAGTGTTACAGCCTCAAAGGGCAGCTTTTCCCCAGGCACTGCTCTGACCAGCAAGAAATGGGCTCCTTGGGGATTGCATTGCTTTTAATTGTGAAACCTGTCTCCTGTGGTGATAGAGGCACCTGCCACAAAGCCTGCTCTAATACTGGCTTTAATAAAGGACACCTGATTGAATCCCAAGGAAAGCCCATTTGAATTCAGTCTTTTAGCAGGCCTTTGGTGGGGGAGAAATGCTGCATTGGGCTATTCCTAGTATATATGCTGTGGTGTTGTTTTTTTTTTCCTAAGTGCATTTCTTCTGGAAATGTTTACCAGCTTCCTTCCTTAGCAGAAATCCTGCCAGGGTAGCATCTCTTCTTACTATGAGGATTTGGAATATGTTCTTCACAGCTCATATGCCTTCTTTCATTTCCAGACTTCTTGTGTGTTTCTGTTAATGTAATCTTGAACTGAGATTCTCTCTTTTCAAAAGCTTGCTGATAGGTAAACAGAGAGCAGTACAGGAGAGAGCTGCTTTGCAGCAACAGTCCCAGGGAGGGAATTTGTGACCACCTCCAGTCTGGTATTTGATTAAATGCTGCATGGAATGCATTCCTGACTGACATGCACATAAACAGGAAACTTTTTATCTGATGCTTTTCATATTCGAGGTAACATAAAGCTTGTAGAAATGTTGATGTGAAAAATATGGCCACTACAGGGGATTTCTCAAGGGGCATTTCATCCTTGGCTGTCAGCAAGTGGTTTGGGAGGCATGAAAGCAAGAAGGGAATTTCAAATCTGGATTTGCACTCTTTTTTTGGATCTGGTGTACCTGCTGAAACAAAACTCGGGACCAGGAATCCATCACAAGGTTGTTTTCTGATTATTGCATCTTTAGTAGCAGTAAACAAGCACAGTACCTTGAGAACCATGTGGAGCATCATCTGCACGCCGTTCTTGCTTGGGTACTTCCTAGTGATGTTGGAAGGGGAGAGGTTGAAGAGGTTGGCTCCAGTTTCTGTGCAGATAGCATGGACCAGCATCTTCTTTCCAACACCAGCAGGGCCAGCTAGTAGCAAGGCTTTCACCAAAGGAGCTTTCTCATGGACAGTTTGGGAGCCTGTAAAAAGTCGTACGGTGCTGTTACTGCTTTCATTTAAGTCTTGCCATAAAGGTAATGAAACAACTCTACCTCTTCTCTTCACATGAAATATTTTATAATGTGAATTCATTGTTACATTAATACAGCACAAGAGCTGCGGAGTTGATTTCTGTGTAACCAGAGCTGTGGCAATAGCACACTTGAGTGCACAGTTGCTAACTGATGTCAAGTGAAGGCCTAGATAGAGGCATACCTGTGGCTTTAAGCTTAGCATTTGTCAGAGCAAGTCTTCCTGCACTTGGACAAAGGTGTAGATTCATGCTGCACGTGGGACTAGCAGAACTCCTTGCTGCTGTCTGAAATGAAGCTTTCCAGCTTCCCCAGCTTTAGAGAAAACAAGCTAATGGTACTGTCTATTACTGCTGCATTTGTCAGTGATTTTGAAACCAGATGTTACCATTGCACTTGTTTACTTTCTATCTGCACCTCCATTTTTAGGGCACATTTCCTCTCCACTGAAAATGAGTAACGTTTCAAACTGACCACCTCACTTAGGTTAGCCCTGCTCCAAAATCTTTCATTGCCTATGTTCCTCCCGTGCACTGCTGCTGCTGGGTGGCATCAGCTCATCTGCAGAGCAGCACGTGTTATCCTCCAGCCTGGAACATGGTAGCTGCATGCTGCAATGCAAGTGACATGTCTGCTTGCAGAAAGTGGATCCATTTTCTGTTCTCTTCATTTCATTTGGTTGAGCATTTCTGGTTGCTCTGCTTTGCTTGTAATGGGTGCTCAGTACTTCCAAGTGTGCCTCGTTGCCTGCTGTAGGTAAGTTCAGTCTGAGCTGTAAGATATCTGCTCCATCACCTGGGAAAGCCTGGCAGAAATGCTTGTAGCACAGTTCAGGTGCTTGATGGTGATAGAAACTCAAGTTTTAAGAACTTCCTTTCAAAGAAGGGTTTCTGATGAGGCAGACAGGCAGGCAAGAGTGGTACTGAACAACAAATCCAGTGAGGCTCCTCATCTGTGTCCTGAAGGCTGAACACTCTGCATGGATGTCAGTGATAAGTGCCATTACTTCAGCACTGTGCAGGATCCAGTGAAGTTGTCAGCCACCCAGCCTTTGGTACAAAATGACCAAATATTAATAATCTATTACTCTTATACATGGATGTGTTATGGAGGGGAGTAGTGAACTCCTCTGTGGTTGAAGATGAAGTGTATCTTCTACCATTGTCTCCTGCTTATTTCAGCTGCTTGTGTTCTCAGTGCTGTTTCAGCTGGAACTTTCCTTGCTCTCAGGTGAAAACCTCAAGAATAAACTGTACACAGTGATATAATGATTAACTAGTTCTGAGACCAATTAAGTGAAATGTCATCCATAACAGATTGCCCAGAAGGTGAAACCGTTCCTGAGACTTTCTTGGCTTGGGAAATATTTTTTTTAATTCAAAGGCATTTTTCAAACTCCTATTGCAAGTATGCTGTTTGCTTAACTAGTCCAGGGTCTCTTCTCTTTAGATGTTTTTGCCAGTTTCATAAATGGTAGAAAATTTACAGGCTTTCTTTCCCCCCCGCTTTGGGAGTGTCTTGGGGCTTGATTTCACTCGATTAGATGGTGTTAAAACATAACCTTGGAGTTATCTGATATGTGAAAAACCACATGGAGTCAGTGAGAAGAGGGATAACAGCTCAAGTCTCCCAGCTGACTGCAGTCATGCCTGTGGCCAACCCCTGAGCGTTACCCCGAACCAGATGGGAAGACTGGCTAGGGAGAACAGTGTTGGTGCTGGTAGCATCGTGTTCCAATAACTTGACTCTTCAGATTGAGCTGATAAGCAGAATGAACACTTCTCTTGGGGATAAGAGATGTTTCTCCCAAATTTCAGATGAAGAAGGGCTGTTGCACTGAACTTTGGGGCATGCTGAGCTCCTCTGGTGGGCACTGGGTCCTCTGGTGTGTGCACCCCAAACAGCCCAAGTGATTGTCTTTCTGGAAGGCATGCAAAGGGTGGGGAGAAGCAGAAGGCTGTGTCATCTTTGCTCCATTTGCCAGAATGGGAAGCACTGAGATGCTGTTTTGCCCATATTAAGGGGATGAGCAGACAATGACACGGCCTGGGGGTGGATAAGGCCAGTTAAAATCTTCCCCAAAATCAAACCACAAATCGAAAATGATGCAAATGAAGTATAGGAGGCCCTTGAGGCAGGCACTTCTTGCAATCAGTGGAGCTTGGCTTCGTGCCATTCCCAAGCAAAATATGAAGCAGACTTTGCATTAAAAATGAACAACCTAACCCAGCAAAGCTTTGCTGGATGCTGCTTAAGTCTGGCATTAAAACTGCAAGGGCATATTTAAGTGCTCTCTCAGATGTCCAAAACATACTCAGACTAATTCCTTAAATGATTGCATTGTTTGGTACTGAGTAACATTAGCCAGCTTGTAAAAGGTAAATTGCAACCTTGGCCCTTCCCTTAACTTGATTAATTTTGATCACTGGAGCTTGTTTTAGCTATTATCTTTCCCAAGTGATTTCTTTTTATGTGCTGCCATTCACAAACTGTTAACATGAGAACAGAGATGGTATGGAAAGGCAATACCTGACAATAGCATGTGCAAGCTCCTCAATGCACTATTAAAATGATACGGTCTTCACTTGGAATGCCTAATTGAAAAACAATTACCCTGCAAAATGCTTTAGATTACCATTAATCAAGCGCTGTCAAAGCCAGTAAAAATGCATGTTAGCAACAGGAAGCAAAGCTATCATAGCCTGCCTTGCAGTGATTGCTGCAGTGCTCTTACCTAATGGCAGTATTCCATACAGTGCTATTAGCTGTCTGATATCAGCAAGAGAGGGCATGGGCTCTACGTCCACCTGATGCAGAGTGGTCCCCAGATAGCTGTATTCACCTGTGGGGAGGAAGCATGGGATTAATCAATGTGACACTGTGTTTTTATAAAAAGTATAACTCAAGGAACGTGGAACTGCCATGGGAAATGCTGAGCCATCATGGGATGGGTTCTCAGATGGGGGGCAGTATTGGGAGTGTGACCCCGAGACATTGGAAAGGGGAATGGAATGAGGAACACTGAACACACTGTGGGTTCTCCCTGCTAACCAGGCTGTAGGTGTTCAGTCAGTCTTGAATAACCTTTTCAAGAAACGTTGTGAGGAAGAACAATTAATAGTGCTGCAAATCACGCTGCTGGCAAGTGGCTTCCAGACTTGGGCTTTTGCAGAGCTGGGATGCTGGTGAACTGCACTCTACCAGAAGGGTTTTGTAAAAGCAGGAAGAGACTAACACCTTTCCTCCTGACTGTGGCTCATCTCGACTTCGTGCCATGTGAGACATTTAAGTGCTTCTCCTCATTTGGTGGGGATTTCACTTTGTAGTTCACCTTTTTTGTTCAAAACCAACCCCAAGGAAGCGAAAAATCACTGACATTTACTGAAGTGATCTAATCTTGCCTCAGCTCTTGTTACAGAGCTGTGGTCGCATTGCTTGACCTGTCAAAGTCCATCTGGAAGGTGTGTTGGAAACCAAAGAGCCAAAAGGACAGGGATACTTGTGATAACTGAGTTGGTGATTGTTTCTTAGTGTAAGTTGTGTAATCATGATGAATACTGGTGAAGAATAGCAGCATTTATGTTCTATTGGAGATAAAAAGGGGAAGCACGAGGGCTTTCAGAACTGGTAGGTCAACATTGGCCATGTGAGGGAAAGTAGTGATTTGGGGCAAAAAGGCAGATGAGTTGTGGTGCAACTGCCCCTCCCTTCCGAAGGATGAAATTCACTTCAGGTTTTATCTTTTATTTAAGGAGAAATCAAAAGAACCGGATAGGAATTAATCTTCACAGATTTAATTAGAAGGCATCAAAGGGTTTAATTGCAACTGAACATAAATCACAGCGGATATTCTCTGACTAATTTAGATAAGGTCACCAAGAAAATTAGTTCAGCGATGTCGGTTTGTCATAGAGAGGGACGTTTTGGTGTCTTTACTCGCTGCGCAGCACAATTCCACCCTTTGTCCTTTTCCTGGGAGCTGGGAGTGAGTGACCTTCCTTGGGCTGCAGCCCTGTAGGAGCAGAGCAGGTGAGGACTGATTTTTCTGCAGGCTTTGTGCCCTTGGGTATTTAAAGGGAGAAATGCAGCGTTAAGAAATTACTTTAAAGTCCAAACCTTGCCCAACTTCAAACACTTTCTGTCTCTTGTTCTGGCAGCTTAAGCAGCATGACTGCTGTTTGGAAAGGCTACACAGACAGCCTGAGACACCTTGGTACTATGATGCGATGGGGACCTGTCATAAGTGTGGGTAACCAGATGGGCATTGCTATACTCTGCATTTTTGTGCCCAGGATCTTCTGCTGGCAAGGAGTGTTATTGATGTGACTTGGAGCAGACTTTGCATAGCCAAGAAGCCAAGATTCAAACCTCCCTTGACCTTGAAGATGGACCAAGTTCACCCCAGCTTGCTCCCCAGTTTGATATTGTCTGCTCTTCATCATTATCTGTTAGCCAAGACGTGCTCTCCAAACAACTGCACTTGGGATGTCTGCTGGATAGAAGCGAGTTTGGGAAGGACAGACAATACTGGTTGGGCAAGAGGATTCTGAAATGTAGAACTAGGCAGAGGGCCTTTCATTTGAACCAAAGCCCAGATACATCTCAAGGTTCAGGCAGGTGGAGGGAAGGGGCTGAGTTCTCTCTACCTCCTGTGTGCTCCTGAGAGGATGCTCTGGTTACACCTCAGATGGCTTGTGCCATCACACGCCACCCAAAGCCTCCAGGTGCTTGGAAACAGCACCAGCTCTACAAGCAGACCCAGGCTTCAGGAGCAGAAGTGAAAAGCATGAGGCACCCCTAAGGAGCAGACATGATTTGCATACGTTGCTTTAAGGTATTCAAGTAGGAAAGTCCTGAAATTGTAATTACTCTTCAACTCGTTCTTGACAGGAAACAGAGGTTGGTGAACCTTGAATGGCTGAGATTTGGTCAGATTAAACATCGTATTAGCTGTAAAATGTATACTTTACCAACATAGTCAGAGAGATTCACTGGCTTGGCTTTTATTAGTACTCCTTCTTCTGCCAGTTCCTTGTACAGAGAATCAATGGTCCTGTGGGCAAGAGGCATCACTCAGAAGTTCTGGGGCACTGTAAATAAAACCTCAGTCCTTCAGCAACTGAGCTAGCTTCACAGTTATTAATGCTTCCCCTGCTTTATAAATGTACCTTGAAGCCTGGAGTTTGAGGTGATCAGCTCCATCAATATGAAATCAATAAGCATTGCTTTGTACGTTACAGCAGAGTCCTTTGCTCCCCCTTGCACACTCCTGCACTGCTCCCATTACCCACTTTTAGGTGATGTGAGATCAGTTATGACTCATGTAATAGACTTGTTCATTAATATCAATTACTGGGAAATTATTTTTAAATTATACAATAATAGCAATCCTAACACTACTATACCTATTCACTTAGCTCTCCAATTAGTAGTAATTCATTAATTCTTCCTGGAATTTATTCTGTTTGCAATAGAGTCACCTCCAGTCAGGAACATACTGGCAATGACTCAAGCAATCAGTGATCCATCTACTGCAGTGTTTGGGTGAAGATGGCCAGAGGGTTGGGGGAAGCCATACAGTAGAAACTATGACATAACTTGTGCAAGGGAAGGGTTTCTTCCTGTCTCTACCACTAGTTGGTAAGATTCAACATCTTTATGTCTGTAGTCAGTTTCCTCCTTGGCCTCTCTTTTGGAGATCCATCTGAATATTAACTTCAGTGACATTTTTTGGCCTTAGATTTTACACATTGACACCGATGCAAGGACTTTATGCAATGATTGCAGCTATCTGAAGTTCTTGTTATACTCTTAGTGTAAATAATATAGATCTGAGCCTTTTTAGGTCTCTTACCATACCTGTACTTTTCACATTCTCTCATTTCAATATCTAAGCTTTTTCTTTCTGCTACCCATCTCATTGGTATGTCTTAGTATTGCTGCAATAAGAATACATAATAGAAGCTCTCAGCTGGACAATAATATTGTCCCTATATGTATTTGAGGACTGTAGCCTTTTTCCATTTCAGCTGGGAGGCTTTATGCTTATGTATCTAGCAGCACAATTGACATGGCAGTAGTAATAAGCAAACACAAAACCTCAAATTCTCCCAGTAAAACAAGGTTGTTCAAGAGAGCAAGGATAGACAGAAGGCTGTGAAGTCCTCTAAAACTGTTACTGATAAGACTGATTTACACAATGTGTTTTACCACCGAAGTGTGACTTGCAGAGCACAGGGCTGTCTGCAGCCTCCCTTATCAGACTGCAGCTGAGATGGGAAATCTGCCAGCCAGCCCAACCACCAGGTGCTTCTGCACCTGCAGACCCAATTGTTAATAGCTTTGGGAGGCCCATACTCTGTGTGTTCTCTACCTGTGACTCTACAGACTCAGAACAACCACACTGAAGTTAACAGAGACTAGCTCAAGTTGCAGAATGCACCTTAATTTGTGTGTGGTGCTGGAGGTGGGCTGTGTACCCTTAAAGCAGTGTTCTTTGCTCCTTTATTTGGGGGACTGTCCTTTCTGGAGGGCAGTGGAGAGGTAGTGGTGGTCTCGGGTAGAAAGGTCCTATCTTTATTTACCTGTCAGGAGTTAGATCTTCCTCCAGCTCAGATATTTTCTTCTTCCCCGCCTTCTTTTTCTGAAGATCACAGTGAGAGGCAGGAATTAGTGGCATTAGTACAGATATAGATTTATCTACTTGAACCTACTCAAGTAACATGAGGACCGCATCCATTATTTGGACATGATTTTCATTACCAAAGAACCCCAAAGGAACAATCATATCCTTGGATGCTATTGGGGGGCAAGTCAAAGTCATACCCCTGTGTATAAAAACACAGGGCATGTTCTCATTTGGAAGTGCCTCACTCACAGGAGAGGTGAAGCAGCTCTGGCTTTACCTGTAGGAACTTCTCTCCCTCGTTCCTGGAGCGGGCATAGCCTTAACCTACAGAAGAAGAAGGGTGTGGGATCCCATCTGCTTCTGCAGACACTGCTCAAGTTTTTCATGTGGTGTTAAAATACACGTGCAAGTAGCATCCCTAAGGTTCCTCTGTGTGAGCAGGACCTGGAGACAATCCTCCACCCCATCCAGCTGACTTCCCAACCTGTAGGCATCCCTTCTGCCCTTGCCTTCCTAATGCCTTGGGAAAGAAGCTCGAGGAGGTCAGAAGAACATGACCTGACTTCTTGACGTTTTCAACATGCTTTCACTATAGGAAGATGCTATATCTTAGGTGGCTGCATTCTTTATACGCTGATGGGGAGGAGGAGGAAATAAGAGAAGGAAAACATAGTAAGATGTGAATCAGTAGCATCAAGCTCCTCCATTAATTACGGCTTAGGGGATATAAAATACAGTTAGGGGTAATTAGCAGTGGAGAGCATCATTAATCCTTGTGCTATATATCAGCACCCAACACTGGTGTGCATGCAAAGTGCTTCAGTGGCACTACACACACAGGACTTGTTCTACAGCTTAAATCTAGGCATGCACTTAAATGGGTAGTAGGTCAAGACAAATTTTTTTTCTCCTTAGAATGTGCAAATGGGCTTTTCTCCTAAAGAAAAGGAGCAGGAAGAACAAGGCATGTGCAATGCTGCTTTAACGACTGAGGAAGTACTGAGATGCCAGCAGTTTATTTCTGTGCTCCTCCAGCTTTGCCTCTTTTAACCTTTCTTCCAGCAAATCAGAAGCTGCTTATCGTGGGGTCTGACTGGGAGGAAAAGCAGTTTCTACCTATGTGAAGACACTAAGCATATGGTGAATTTATTGGCCAACTGGTGGTGTCCTCGAGGCAGCTTCACCAATAAATGCAAGGCAAAACTGTACTGTGCAGTGGAAAAATGTGTTTTCCTAATCATATCAGCATTTAGGGGGAATTTGGCAAACACTGAGATGTGATAAAGGGAAATATGAATTGTAGACAATGGCTTCCCTCCAAAATGCCTTGCTGGGAGCTGCTTTTACTTAGGAAATGATAATGTTTAATGAATGTGAACATGCTCGTCGCTTATAATGGAAATCTCCTTGTTCCTATCTCTGAAATGTCAGTCTAGTTTCTGTTTAGCCATCCGTTCACTCGGTTATTTTCTGCTTTGACACATCACTGTTTAGTGAACTGCGTTTGTTATTACTTGGCAGATGACAGAAGACTCTTCTGTGCTCAATGTGGTGTCTTGTCTTGCTGTGTGGGCTCAGGAGAATGTTTTCAGTAGCTCAGAGGTTGCCATGAGCAAACACAGCCCTGGTTTGAGACTGCTGCCAACTGGGGGGGAAAGCAAAGAGAAGAGAGTGCTCTTGCTGTTCATGGGAAATGAGTGTCCCAGTCTGTGAAGTGTTGGGAGTGGATCCTTTGGATCACTTGTGATGCTGGGATAGGAGGCTGAGCTTCACTGGCTACAAAAAATCCAATGGGCCTTGTGAATCAATGTCCTCAGGCCTGTCCTGTCTTCAATTCTGGCCTTATTGCAGTTTTGCCCTTACCAAGTCTTTGGAGTGATGTCAAACTCTTTGTAGCAGCTGCTATGGTCAATCTCTCCTGGATTGAATCATAGATTCCTAGAATGACCTGGGTTGAAAAGGACCATAATGATCACCTGGTTCCAACCCCCTGCTGTGTGCAGGGTCACCAACCAGCAGCCCAGGCTGCCCAGAGCCACATCCAGCCTGGCCTTGAATGCCTGCAGGGATGGGGGGCATCCACAGCCTCCTTGGGCAACCTGTTCCAGTGCCTCACCACCCTCTGGGTGAGAAACTTCCTCCTAATATCTAATCTAAACCTCCTCTGTCTCAGTTTAAAACCATTCCCCCTTGTAATTGCTTTGCTTCTGCCTGGCTGCATCTATGTGGACATCCAAAGCTTCATTGGGATGCTAGCAAGGCATGGGCTGCTTTACCTGCAGTTGGATCTGAATCCAGTCCTTAATTCCTTTGGGGATTAGAGCAGGAAAAGCAATGTAATAGATGAGAGAGCACTCAAATGCAACTTCCATGTCAGTGGCTGCAGAAAGCTATCTGTTATCACCTACACGGGGTGCAAAGGCAATGTAAAGACAGCAGGTCTGCAGCAGTGTATGAGTGTTACACCTTCAGCCTGCTGATCCACGGCCTGCAGTCAGTGAGCTGCCACTGCATCATGCAGAGATGCACCTCTGTTTCTGTTGCGTATTCGTTCCCTCCCCTGTGAGTGTCTGAGGATCAGGAGCCGCCTGGAGCACGTCCTGCTCAGTCACAGTGCACCTCTGAAGGAGGACATCTGTCTCTGGGCCATAATGATAATTAACAGCAGAACTGTCAGTAGGATGGGATGCTTCCAGCATGGGCAGGAGCACGTAGGCTCTGCCTCAAATGACAGTGGTTGGGCTGTTGCAAATCAGGTGCAGTCTAATTAGGTGTTTCCAGGCTACCTTAATGATCTAGAGACCCGTTCATAATGAGCAGAGCAATCTGCCTTTCTGCACAAGCTTATCGTTCCTGAGGTGGCAAATGGGCTTTTTATCTTCAGGTGCTGAGAGAGTAACTCTCGATAGGATGAAGTGTCTGCTTTTAAAGTTAAGTGGTGTTTGATGGTTTGGGAGGTTGTAAATCCAAAGTTTCCCTGTGTGAAGCTGTTTGAAAAACATGTTTTGAATTGGAGAGCTCCTTACAATCCCCACCACTCCTTTTCAAAGCTATCTGAACCAATATTTCTCAGAGAAAATCTTTTGGGAACTTATTTAATTAGCACTGCTTTTCCTTCTTCCCCTCTCCCCTTCTCTCTGGCTACTGGCACAACATGGGAAAACAAAAGTTAAATAAACTCTCACCACCCAAAACCGCCCCAACGCCACTGAAGAAACAAACTGACTTCAAGCTTCGAAATCACGACATGACGTTTTGAAGCAGGGTTTTGTCCAGCTGATCTGAAGCAGCCCAACGTGTCTGCCCAGAACAGCTCACAGATTGCTGCAATGTTCAGTCTGGGCATCTTAAGCCTCGCTATTTTTGAAACTGACCTAGAAACCTAATCAGTATCACTTTTCAGAGTCGCTCCAGTCTTTCATTATTGAATTGCCCTTGCGCCTTCATCAGGTGAAAGAGCATTTCTCAAGATAATTCGAGTAGAAGTGCTGCAAAATCAAATATTTGCACACTAAAAGGATTACAGAAAAGGAACACAACACGAGATTAGGGTTGGCTATTTGCCCTGCGCCTTTTAAGTGGAACTGCTGATTGAATGGTAGGGTCTGTAAGCTCCCAGTTATTTTTGTACTGACGTGATCTCAAGTTTAAATGCTTGGGTAAGGAATTCTGGGAGCCCTGGGCTATGGTATTTTGTATATGGCAATCCTGTGCAAATAGATGTGAACGTGATGTGTGGGTAATGCATTAAAATGATGGATGTCTTGATTTGCGTAAATAAACTTGGCTTAGTCATGCATCCCCAGCTCCTTCCAAAGCAACGTAGTTAAATAAGGTGCACCTGGCTGTATGTTGCTGTAGGTAAGTGAAAAGTTTCACCAAGACATTGGAAGTGGTTGTTTGATGTACAGTTACCATCTTGCAATTGGTATCCATGAGTCTAACTCTTGCACTGATCACACTGTGGGTAGAAAATTGATGTTTACCCCCAAACTCTCACAATTTGCTGCTCTTACCTTTTCACTTTTTTTCCCCTTTTTCTTTTTGCTACTCTTCTCTCCATCCACGGCCAGCTTGAGATCCTCCAGCTTTTGTTGCATCAATTCATCCACCTGTCCAGACAGACACAATTAAATCTTTCTAAGTCTTCTGTTCTGCTACCAGCTTGCAATGAAGCGTGGAAGCAGAGAACAGATAGTGGGCACTCTGGAAGGAGGTAAGGTCAATGCCAGGACTGGTTCTTCCATTTTCAGAGAAATACACACAAGCAATGCACGTTATTAGAGTCCCCTCACTGTTGTCAGCTCACCTGCACTCTGATCTCTTCTTCTACTTCTTCCCGCTTCTCTGCTTTGATCAGCTCTGGGTCGTGATCCTGGAGGAAATCCCTTCCTTCGTCTCTGTTCTGCCAAACGGCTGTTATCCAAAAGAGAGAAAAAAGGGGGGGAAACTTACAGAAATCGTTGATTTCTTCAATTGCTTCTGGAAGCTTAAAAATAAAAAATTTAGTTGTAGGCAGCTCTTACTAAATTATTAGTGGTATGAAAGAAGCAGACTCGAGGGACCCTTACCAAGTTCAGAGCCCTGTTGTGGTAGGATCTGCAAATCTTGAGGTTAATTGTTGCTTTTTGTTTTTGTTTTTTTTGCCTTGGGCTGTAAATTGGTATTGGGTATCAGGAGGATAATAATGGGACATTGAGGCTGTCATGTGCTGGTTGTAAAGCTGAATGCCTGGAGTGTTGCTCACTACCCGCTTTGGACAGTGCGACGTTGCTTAGCCATACCACGTCTCATTTTGGCCTCTTTTTCTCTCTGCTTACCAGCATTATGCTCAATTCTTTATCAAAAAACAGTTGCAAAGGCAGCTCCTGTCTTGAGGGATGTGCTTGCTATGTGGCTTCTGGCTGGCACAAAGCAGGGAACCAGAGTAAAGTGTTGTTTATTCCAGGCATTTTTCCTTGTTCTCTCCTGGTCAATTCTTTAATGCTTAGTTAAAGAGGACTTCAGCTGTTGCAAACGTGTAGGAATTCACATGGAGTTGGAATGTGGGCCAGAAGCACTGGGATATGCAATAGACATAGGAGTGAGATGGGGCGACAAGTCTGACGAAGCAATATCGTGCATCCACCCATGAATGACACAGAGTTCATTTGGGGAGTTCTAGGCTTCATGGGCTGAAAGGTGGCTGAAGTCCTTCCCCAAAAGACACAGGACCCATCTGATAAGGCACCTTCATCTCTTAGTGTTCTCCAAAGCAGAAGTAATAAGGAGGCCAAACTCCAGGTTTAAAGCAAGCTGGTGCAGGTCAATGACCAAAAGAGCCCCTTATCTATAATAAAGTAATTAATGATATGGAGGTATGCTTTCTTTTTTTTGTTGGTGCAAACTGTAGTTTGGTCTTCAGAAAGAAAACTGAATGAAGTCTGGCAAGCTCTGTATATGTCTGAATTCTTGCTATTAGCAGAAAGTACCTTTTTAATGGAAACGCCTCTCCTCTTTCTACATTTTTTTTTTTTTTTAAAGCTAATTTAAAGGAGGACAATCCATAACTTTCACTTCCTTGCATTTCAAGCCCCGGCAGTATCTCTATAAATGACAGCTAATCTCCAGCAGTATGCACTAATTCAATTTCCAGATGATTTAAAATGACAGCTTTCTACTTTAAGACATAGGCTCCTTTATGAATCCGTTTTGTAAAGGGGACTCTTTCCTGTACCTACTGCCATTTCTAAGGCACTATAAATTCAGAAAGGCTTTCACAGTACCCATAGGAGATCATTCTGGTTTTAGCCCCGCTAATATAATACTGGCTGCTATTTCCATCCTCGACGAATTTTTCAGAGCCCAATTAAGTGCAGAGTATTTGCAACTTTACACGTGGGGAACAGTTTTTGCAGGTGAGTAGCTTTAGTTCCATCACAAAACGTGGTCAAGATGGAGAAGGACAGCGGGTTTTAGGGAACGAGGAAAGAAACTCAAAGGTATAGACATAAATTTCTTTAAATTACTCATGGGTCATCAGGCAGCATGACAGATGTCACATAATATTTCAAGAAGGAGAGCTGACTTGCCCTCGTTACAAGGTACCTCCTTCAGGGTTACCAGTTTGGAATTTCAGCCCTGGGGAAAGGGAATGTTACACGGGAGTGATGTGAATTGTTAAACACTTTCTTGCTTGGGTCAACAGGTTGCAGGTGTTTTGTTTTCACAGGAGTGCTAAGGTTTAGGTGTTTATTTTTCATGGAGGGATCTGCTGATTTCTTTTCTTTATTCTGTTCTTTCCATGATTGTTTGTTGTCATTTTGTAAATAGATTAGCAGTTAATAGCCATGGCAGACAAAGCAGTGATGCTCCTTGGAGCTGTCTTTGCTATTACCTGGCAGTGAGTTCTCTGCAGTATATTAGCAGTCTCAGGAGATGCATAGCTCATAGACATCAGATGCTACAGATACAGATACAGATGTGTTCTTTCACACATCAACAAAACACCTCAAAGTTATTTTTAAAGCGAGGTCAGAAGGCTGAGGATGTTGTCTGCAGTGGTCAGTCTGGTGTTTCGTTACAGACAGTCATGCAGCTATGAAGCTATTTTTGTGAGCGTGTGCAGTGCAATTTTATATCACCCCTTCTAAAGCAGTGCAAGCTTATATTTGGATTGTTTTATATGCAGACCTCTCCTAGCTAGCCAAAAGACAGCCAGTGCTGACATCTCTTCAGCAGCATTAGTTTTCCTTTTGCAGACTAGCAGGTAATTCAAACGAATAAGTTTTTCCCCCAGAGGGTGGTGAGGCACTGGAACAGGTTGCCCAAGGAGGCTGTGGATGCCCCATCCCTGCAGGCATTCAAGGCCAGGCTGGATGTGGCTCTGGGCAGCCTGGGCTGCTGGTTGGTGACCTGCATACAGCAGGGAGTTGGAACCAGATGATCATTATGGTCCTTTTCAACCCAGGCCATTCTAGGATTCTATAAATTTCAGAGCAGCTTGCAACTATTAATTAAAACACTTCTATTTTAAAGCATGATGCTTCTCTTCTTAATGTGACTGCTTTCTGGCAAAAGGGTTCAAAGCTTTTGACAGGAGGCAAAACCACACAGTGTCACCCCGCATTAAAGTGGGTGTTTGGGTGGAACTCCAGTTCCAACACCAAGCAAGTTAAGGACTGACTGGCTGCTGTAAAATGGGGTAATAGTGCTTTGCTGCCTTACAGCATGACGGGTTGCAAAAATGAAACCTAAGAAAGCTGAGGGGGTGATTCAGGCTACTTACATTTGCTCCACGTACGCTTTTGCTATTCCCCTGTAAAAGCAGATGTTGCTTGCACAGGAATTGCCTGTTTCCAGCAACACTATGTAAAGTAAGTGTTTGAGATAGGGCTTGGCAAATGTAGCTTAGCAACTAGTAAAACTGACAAATACAGTTTTGGGAGAACAGAAGTGTTCCTGAGTTCCACTGAGGTTTGTTTAATGGTTTTAGCTTGGTAGAGAGAAGGGGGGGAAGTGGAATGGAGACGCCTGTAAATGAGACGCTTAGAGCTTGGAGCAAACTGTTCTGCCTCTTTTTAAATGCTTAAGCAACCTAAGAATGCATCGGCCAGTCTCAAAGGATGGGAAGACTTTCCTAATTCTAAGAGCTGGGAGAGAGGTGACAGAACAAAAACATTCAGTGTTTGGACAGCTATCGTTTCAGCAGGCTGCAGCCTCATCCAGAAGGCTCTTGAAATAAATTGATTGCAGGCACCTGGTATAAATCTTACTTAACTCAGCTTCCTTACTTCAGTGACGCTTTCAAGATTTATGCAGTAATAATCTTGAACTTCTCTGAAGATTGCGACAGTAACTGAGCTATTTTGATACAACAATAGAGAAAAGCCCCAGTGTGGAAAGACCAAACTCAAGCTCCTTTTTCAAAAGAATTCTGCTGCGGAAATGAAAGCAGGCTGAAATTAAAAATACAAGAAATGGCTTGCACTGCCCTTGTCAGATGTTGCAACAGGTTTCCTTCTGGGAGCCTTGAAAACCTGAACCTCATCCATGACATTTTGTTGAACAGCCAGCAGGTAGAATTGCAATGAAGGGTGTGATAGCTGTGTGATCAGGCAGGACATAAGCATCAAGTGCTGGTGAAGGGGGCAGGAGATGGCTGCACGGAGGAATTAATAGCTGTTAACTGAGAATAAATATGGTGTTGAATAGCTTAACTGGAGGGCTACAGGCTCTTACTGTGTGTAAGACAAAACTGCAGCTACTACTTGAAGCTCGTATGAGGAGCTCATTCTGTCAGCCTCCAAAGGATGCTGCCTGTGCCTGAGCACAAGACTGTGGTGTGCCTGCAAGTGCTGTCAGTACCTAATGGTGTGGAAGAGCTATTCACACTCTAGGGACTCAATCCTGGTGCCTGAATGGGAATGTCAGCTCCCCAGACAGCTAATGTGCTGCTATAATGTCCCTGGGAGGCTTTGTGAGATGCAACACCCTCAGAACAGCTCTCCTGCTTGTACAAAAAGTTAGTGTGAGTAACCTCAACAAGTGTTATATCTCCACAGTGCTCAAAGGATGTATCTTGATAGAGGTGACAGCATATGAGCTAGGATTCAATTACAGTTTGGGTGACAAACACATTTCTCTTCCCCTCATAAGCCCCCTGACTTGTTACTTGAGATAGCTGTGGAGTATCAATCCTATCACAGGACCTTACCAGCCTCTGTGGTGCTTCTGTTGCTAACACTCACACCCAGTGCCAAGTCACTGTGTAAAGCCCCTGTGAGGTTTCCCATAACCTGCAGGAGCATGACGTGGATAAACACAAGGATTTTGTGAGTTCCCAGCTCAGCACTGCAATGAGGAGCACTAGATGCTGCAGGGACTCAGCAGAAGCAGCACTGTGGAGCACTGGGAAGCTGAGCTGCTACAGAATCGTTAAGCTTGGAAAAGACCTCTAAGATCACTTAGTCCTCTCTGACAGGGCTTTTAAATGACATTACTATTGAAATGTCACTTTTGTTGCCCTCAGAAAATCTAAGAGAGCCTCTGTATGTGCAGTGAAGCTCTTTGGTTCTTGTTGGGCCACTTTTATTCAGAAATGTACCATCGTGCATGATTAGCACAATGATTTTGAGAGACCTCTAGGAAGACTTGCAGTATTGAGGGACTCCCTTCTTAAATACCAGTTAAACTAATGTCTCCATTTCTATAATGTTTCACAGTTCAGGCAGCTGCACGGTTTGACCTTATAGGAATGACATTCAGATTGAGCTGAATGAGAAGAGCATTCCAGCTGTAATTGTTATCTTTTTGCACTGACCTTTGTATTGACTGTTTCCTTCCTCCAGTAATGGAAGGAAATTACTTGGAGCCATTTTCCAGCCCTCATCCTCTTCCTAGGTTTGTGAAAGGTGAAACAAAAAGCAGACTGTTAGTATGTGGAAACATATGTATAAGAAATTCATAATCTTCTTTGGACTTTTAAAGAATTGATGCAGTTTGAAGGAATAAGACACACCGTTTCATCACACCACCATGAAGTGTTTTGACTACAGTTCTCCAACCAGGCTCTAAAGGAATCCTCTTCAAAAGAAGAAGAGGGCGGAGTTTTAGTTTATCAGCTGATCTACTGAGGTTTCAGGAATTAAATTTAGGTTTGTTGGTTGCTTGCAACATGTAATTTAAATTACCTTGCTATTTTTTCAGTTACTCTTGGGTTGCCTCACTTCTCTCCCCAAGGAATTCCCAACTTGGCGTTAACTCCGAATGGTTGAAACCTCATTTTAATCCATAATTAGAAAAATATTGAACTTGGTGTAGTTTGAAAAACAAAATATTTTGTTTCAACTCCAGCAAAACATATGGATGTTTTCGAGCCTAAAGCAAACAGTGTTGACATGTTCCTCAAATAGCTTATTTTCATTGAATTGGTATTTCAAGTTGATAACGTTCTGGCAGGATTTTCCAAGTTTCTTCATGCTGAATCAGTCGTGAGTCCTCAAAATGTTAGTAAGGAAATAGATATATGGGAAATGGTATGGGAAATGGAGGAAGAGCCAAATGTGGATTCACCCAAGATAATATAGGTTGCTTGTGGCTTTTCTAATCAATCTGTAGCGTGTGAGTTCCTGGAATAACTAAAAGAAGCCAAAAGCAAGAACTATACATGTGCTTCTGTATCTAGGTGCCATTACATCAGCAGATACAGTTGCAGACAGGTCATGTTAATTATGAAATATGTTTTTAATTAAAAGGTATTATAGTAATTAGTCTGGGCCAAGGAGGACACGCAAAAGCATTCACCACTTCTATCCTATGATCCATAGCTATACTTCAAAGAGGTTCAGGAGTTTCTTAATCACTAACAATTTGAGTTAGATAAAAGCAAGTATTGGAGGATTTGACACTTGGAGCTTAAATTCCCAGTAGCTCTGGTGTATTCCCAGCTTCTCCAGGGTAGCATTTTCAGATGCATTCTTAGATCTGCATTAGGCATGCTCCAACTCTGCTGCCTTCTTTCAACTTTTTTTGTTACGTCTTTCAGAAAATCATTAAAATGCATTGGTCTAAAAGAAATACTTAACTGCTAAGTGTTAAAAATAATAATTAAAACAACCGAAGAGACAGCCTTAAAATTAGACTTAGTCATTTCTAACCTCAATAAAGGGAGGATGCATATTTTATTGCTAAAAATGTGACAAGTCATTTTAACTACTAGTTGAACTGATTTTATACACCAATGTAAATAACATTGTTGCATTGGTTTCAACGAGCTGAATCAAAACCACTGCATGTCCGACCACTGTTGGAAAATGCTGCTCTGAATTCCCTCTTCCTATGCTGACAGCATAGGAGTCAAAGTAAAACAAAGGAATTCTCTTCCTTTGAAGTCAGTTGATGTATTTTTCTGTGTTTGGTGGTGGGTGGATGGCCGGATGGCATGATCTTGAAGGTCTTCCCCAACCTTGGTGATGGAATCCATGCTTATTCCCTGTTATGTGCTGAAGCCCCTCAAACCAGAAACACACATTCTGATTTAAGCACGAGCGTGGAAATAGGTGTTTTTGTTTTCGAGGCTTTCTTCAGTTTAGCCCAAGTCAGATGGCTCTGTGGCTTTATATTCTCATTCAGGATGGTGAACTGACTCCATGCTGAGCTTCTGCTGTGGAGGTTTTGCTAATGGACTTCACGGAGGACTGAATATCTCACTGTTTAATGCCTGAGGATGAAATCTAGGGATTGCTCAGCTGCACTCACATTTGGTGAGAGAGACAAAGTGCATTACTGGGTGAAGCAGCTCAGGCTGGTCTAGCGTGTGGAAGAGGGATCATACGGTGCAGAAGTTGCTTTTGTTCTTAGGTGCCCCATGGGAAATCAGATCAACACCTTCCAGAGAAGAAAATGAAGTTGCTCTGATATCAAATATGCTTCTTTAGAGATTGCTATCAGGCTTCAGAAATATTTAAGTTTCCTTCTGGGATCAAACTTTTGTTTTCTTAAAGAACTGAAGTTAGGAGCAAGGCTTTTTTTCTGACTGCCCCACTATGACTTATAGCCTATACTTATTTTAATAAGAGTCCTGCTGTTAGAACTTTTCCATGTACTTCCCAACTGCTCTTAATATCTACTTTTCCCTGTCAGTATTATAACCTTGGAGAGAATGTTCCCTTTGTTCTTTCTCAATGAACCATAGAGAGCCTGATATAATGGCTCGGAATTTTACTTGACAGGACTTGTGATGGCTGAAGAGATGAGAAAGACATTGAGTTGCAAAGCCTCAGAGCTCTATGCTGTTATTTCACCCAGTTTCAAAACAACCTTGCAGAGGCTATGAGAAGAGATTCATTTCTGGCACTGTGTTGATTCTTATCTAATAAAAGGTGAAAGAAACACAACGAAGAATCAAATGTATCCTGTGAAAGTGCTGGTTTTAAGCAGGTGAGTTAGCTGACATCCAGATTTAGGAGCTCAGGATGGTTTTAGTGTTTTTAGCACGTACACCTCACTGACTTGGACTGTCTGGAACAGCTTTCTCCATTGCCTTTGCAAGACCAGATGCTTTGTTTTGGGCCAGCAAAGCTGGGAGGGCATAGGACAAGGACAAAGCCATTGGAGAACACCCTTGTGCAAGCATCTCCTTTCTGTGTAGCTGTGAATAGCAATGCTCTTGCAAGTCTGTAATTTCAAAAGCTTTTCGATGCAATAGCTTTCATCGCACATACTTTCATTTGATCTTCCCTAGAGATCTGCAATGCCTGTGCTGATTTAAGGGGTCACGGTAGGAAGTGACCCAGCAGGACCGAACTTGGCACTAGCGTAAGTGTCTTGAAATCTTATGGATAACTTGGTATCAATATTATTTGGCTTAGGTCTGAAGGCATTACGCTCCTCTTCCTTCCTTCCTTCCACCTGGGCTGGCTCAGCTCTGCCAGCTAAGGCATCACTATTCCACTTCCCACTCCTTGGAGTTTGGTGCCTTTGCTATTGCTGTCACCTTGATGGAAAACGAACAGATGTGTGATCAGAACTTAGCTTCCAGTTCTCCACATTCTATATTGGACTGACCACTGCCTCTTCTAGCTGGTGAAGCAGCATAAGGCTCAGAGCTTGGAAAACACATCTACGCATGCTTCTCCTTCAGCCTGCTGTACGTCTTCATTTATGAAGGAAAATAAATCCCATATTCTGTTTGGAATGACCCAATCAGCATCTTTACAAGTTGAAAACAGCTAACTAAGCTGCAAGTTGAGACTTTGGATATCCTCATCCAAATTAGTTTGGTTCTTTCTAAGTTCATGCCGTTCAGTTTCCTGGCTAGCTGTTATGAGATCTGTCTAGACTGATGGTTGATGATCTTTTTTTCGTTTTTTTGTCGTGGTTTTTCCAGGCTTAAGACTTAAATTCTGTAAAATTTGCAGAGAGGAGTAAGCTTTGTGCCAGAACAATCTGACATCTCCATGTACTCAATGAGAGATTAATGACCCATATTAAAATAATATATATTCAGATATATATATATCACTTCAACTTTGTTTATACTACAGTAAGCAGAAGTAGTTGCTTGAGTGAAAACCTACAATTTTTGTTGTGAAGCTTGCTTATGAAGATGCCCCTAGTCACTGCACTGTTGTTTCACAGGTTCCTTCCTCAGTAAAGCTGCTTCTGAAATAACTTGGAAGCACACCTTAGGGGTAACCAGAGCCTGAGTGTAACAAAGACTTCAGGGAACTTCTCATACATTAAGTGGTGTCCGCTGTGACTTGAAGCAGAAAAGAATTCATACCCTAAGAATGTAAACTGAAAATGCATGACTGCAATTTACAGGCATACAAAATATTGGCTTGCAGTACAAAAGGCGCAGCTGGCCATTAGCAAACTGTACTTAAATTTAAGCTGGATGTCCCAGCAAGCTTGGAAATGGGTATCTGTAAGAGATAAAGGTTCTTATTTCTTGAGTTGCTATGTAAAGGGGTGGTGATAGCCAATTTAACCGTACTGCACACTGAAAGTGTAGATGCTTGGTTATGAAACTGGCCACCATTTTGTCTGCACAAAAGGAAACAATGCCAAAGCCATAAAGTGTGTTGTTCCTCTCATCTGTGTCTCTGGCAGTCTGTCTGCCTATGTCAGCTCTCCCCACTGAGCTGAGCTGCGGCCATGCAGACTCCTTTCCTAAAACAGGAGAGGTAAACTGGAGTTCCCTGGGACTGTGGTAGTAGTTGAAAGTTTAAGGAGGACCAGCCTCAAACACTCCCTGGTTCTCCTGAACCTAAAGCTGAAACCCCAGTGATCATCAGTATCAGTATGATACACATTCATATCCTCTGTCCACTTACAGCTGAGTAGACTCTACCACATCTCATTTTCACAAACGAGTTTTCTTATGTGAAGCCTTACCTTCTTTCCTGTTTTCTGTGTCTTCTTTCCTTTTGCTTTTTCCTTTCCTTTCTCTCCTTTTTCCTTTTTTCCCTTTTCGGATTTTTTCTGCAAAGCCATTTCCCTTTGTTCAGCCAGCTCTGCAGCAACCTGAAAGAGAGGAGTGTCAGAATGTTCACATGCAAGCTGTGTTGGGCATGCTGTAAGAGTTGTGGGGTTTTTTTTTTTTCCCCTTGGTTTTGCCTTTCCTACATGGAGGAAATCCAGTATCCAGTACACTGCTTGGTAGTCCTCCATTGTGATGTACTTACTGCTTTTTTTCTCCCCCCTTGTAATTTGGATGGTGATGGAAACTCCAAATAGCATCTCTGTATTATGAGGGATAGAGGAGTGGGCCTGTGTAGCTCTGCACCGCTTTAGAGGTGAAAAAGAGAGCAAGGAAGGCCCTGAATTGTGCTCATGAGTCTACGAATCTGCATTTCAGCAGATCCTGGGCATGGCATGAAGAATTTTAGAGCTGATCCATTACAGAGAGACCCCTTTCATTTGTGCTGACAGGCAAACCTCAGCATGACTATCCTAATACATCTTTCAGAAAGTGATGATTTTCATGTCCCAAACCACCAGGGCTTTTATGCAGTATGAACGGTTCCCAAAACCACCCAGAAGCACAGTATCCTAATGATATACAACTGAAAGTTCCCTCTGGGTTTAGGGCTGGGTTATGGATTTGTCTTAGCGTTTTTGAGGCAGATTGATTTTATAGAGGGAGGTTTTGAGAGACGGCCTCAAGGCATGTCTAATTTCAATATTTGGCTAAAGACTGAAAGTGTTCTTGCAGATGAGATTGGATAGAGATACTGTGATGAGCTCTGACAGATATGCAGATAGCCCAGCATCTTTATCCCAGCAAGCTATCAGCAGCTGATAACCAGGCAGGGCTGTATCAGCTCACTTCCTGGCTATTTACACATTACTACTATTTGCTTTTTCTACTATTTCCATCTTCCTGGATGCCTCTGATTCTCTCATGCCAGAGATGAAATCTAAGATTGTGTACTGATGAGTAGATCTGTGGTCAATGCAACTAAATAATACATCATTAGTACTGGCAGTACTGTGAAAGCATAGAAAATAGATTTCCAAGTTTAAGACAAACGTTTCCTCTAACAGTAGAAATATTTGTTTTCTATGAAATGCATTTTAATGCTTTAAAGATTGGACAGGGGAAGTGGAGGGGCAACACTGGCTATACTTTGCAGTCAGTGAAATTTCATTACTGGATCTCCCCAAGCATTCCAGTGTTGTACATTTAATTAAATATGGTAATTTAAACCCCAAGCACCCTTCCGACGTATCTTGCGGCGATGAGCAGTGAAGCATTTCATCCTCTTGGATAGATTAATAGATTGACTAGAGTTAAAATAGGATTGTAGTGTCCCAGCAGGCCTGCTGTATCCAAAACCAACAGAGCTACCCAGAGTGTGTCCTATAGTGTAGTGCTGATACCCAGCCAGAAATCCAACCTGGTCCCTTCTGCATCCAACCTCTGCTCTGCATGCCTACCAAAGGGCAGCCATAACCACTTCCAGCATCTCAGTGCTGGGCTGATCCAGCAGGAATCCTGTAAGCACGCATGTGATCAGCAAATGGCTTTCGTTTTAGGCAGTGCTACCAAGTTTTACTGGCAGTGCTTTAAGCCTATGCAGAATCTGATTGCAACAATTTGTTGTTGTGTTTTTATACAGATGAATAGGGTTAGACCAAGCTTCTGTGCTTATTAACCCACTATAAAGGGGTGCAACTGTTGAACTGCCCTTATCCTTTTGTCTTGCAGAACATGTAACCATGTGCAGGTCTGAGATGCTGAGGCACCACGTGGCTGGCAGCTTGGCCAGCATGTGAAGCCTAACTTCTCTGAAGTCTCTGCTTCCCAAAAGAGCATGACAGGGCAAATATAATTTTGCTTTTTCTGCATCAGATACACCTTCTCCTCTATGTTCCTTTAGTGCAGATTTTGCAGCTCTGCTTGCTCCTCTGCTCTAAGCAGCTTCGTAATTGCAGAGGACTGGGAGCTGGGGTGAAACCAGCTGTGTATCCAACCTTGAATGGTTCATACTCTTATATACAGAACAATTTCCCCTCCAGCTACAAGAAGAAGCCTGAAGAATCTGACAATAGAACAGGAATGAAAGGAAAGGACAAGCAAAGGTTAGTTTGAGATACTAAGCAATTCACCTGCATTATAATACCTTTTTTTTTTTTTTTTTTCCCCACTGAAAGAAAACTTCATGGTGGAAATAAAAGCAGGTGTCTTCCTAAATTATTTTAGACTTCCCTTTCTTTGCTAGGTTGCCTCTTTTTGAAATGAGGCTGAAAGTGCTTTGAGAACTCTTAATGATGGGGAAGAGAATGCATATCAGTGAGGGTGGATGAATTTTAGCTCTGGTTTTTCCTAGTCTTGCTGTAGGAGCCCTGCTGGCCAGATGATTACTTCTACCCTGTAACTTTTTTCTTTCAAGGATGAAAAGATGTATTTTTCTCTAAACTGATCTTCCACAAAAGCCAAATCAAATTTTCTACTTGTACATCCGCTTAAGTGTTCCCAAACTTTCTTCAATGCAAATTCTCTTTATTGGGAAAGGAAGAGGCAATGGAACTGAGTGTCACCTATGGATGGAAATGCATTATGTTGGAGTTATGAGCCAAGTATCTGAGACTCCCTAGCTGCCAGCAGGACTTCCTCGTGTTCTCTGTTCCTCAACCACAGAAAGCTTGGCATTGGCTCAGGCAAGCAGATACTTGGGGTAAACGTTCTTCCTCAAGAATAAGCCCTTCCTTCATCTCTTGAAAGAATTCCTTTGTTGAGCTTTTTGCCTCTATTAGTGTTGTAGACATAAATAAATAGAGCTTGGGAATTTCAGATCCGCAGCCATAGTGGGTGTGAGACAGCCTCGGAGCCTTGCAGTTCTGGCTCTAAGACCATTTTGAACAGAAACACTTAATTGGCACGTAGCTTGTGGTCTCTGGAGAGAAAATTTGCTCTCTTTGAGAACTGTGTAGAGGAAGAAGCTATTTTGATGTCTAAGACAAAACAAAAAACGTTTCTTCTCCCAAGACCATCTGAGATGGGAAGAAATGCCACCCCCATGTTCCAGAGAAGCATACCAAACAGCAATGTGTGCACTTACATCGCCTGTGCATCTCTCTTTCCCCCAGCTTGAGGATGCTCAAGGGGCTGTTGATGCTGCCTGGCTTTAGGCACACAACCTAGATTGTCTCTGCTGGCTAGAAAACAAGTTCATCACACCCAAGAGGCAGTGAAGAACCTGCTTGGATCTGGCACTGCCATTCACAGTCCCACTGATTACTGGGATTCGTGAGGACCTTTAGCTGTCGGCAGTAATGAATAGTAATTAGTGCCACTAATAGCTCGCAGACTGCCAAATGAGGCTCAGGATCTGCAGCTAATGCCTGCTTTTTCTCAGCCCTCTTCTAGATGCTGCCGGATTAAATACTGAGATTATGGTAACATAGAAATGACTTTGAGCTCCAAGCAGCAATTTGAACGTGTAACCAAAATCTCAGTCTTATTTTGATAAGCTACTTAATGTTGGTAATGAAGGGGGTTTGGGAGCGAGGGAATGGCTGCTAAATGACAGCTCTCTTGGCTTACTTTCACGGTGATGAGGCTTAATGAACTACAGGAAGAGATTATCGTTCTGTTGGCAGAAGTGTGGGGGCAAAGCCAAAAATTGTCACATCTGATGATTATCTCTGGAGCAAAACATAAAAAGCCATTAGGGACAGGCAGATGCAGGGAGATTACACTCCTTCAGGAGATTCTGCTCCTGAAAAGTGCGTAGGAAGTGGAGGAAAAACTCATGTTCAGTTGAGACAGCACATTTTTCTGACTAAGTGACTGAGTATCTTGCATTGGGATCTCTCTGGCTTACCTTTTCGAAAAGCATTTGCAAAATGTCTTGAAAGCAGATTGTGCAGGAGGCATTACAAAGTCAAGTAAGGTCAGAGTTGTCAAAAGATAAAGAAATATAGAATGTATAATAATGCAGCAATGGTTCGTGAAGTGATTAATTTGTATTTTATTTTCCCCAAAGTGTCTTTACTTAAGCCTTGTAAAATGCTCACTTGTTAAATACAGTTCTGCCCTGGTTTTCCATGGAGTTTAACTTGGGAGCAACCAACCCATCCTAGGAAGGTAATAGATATAAGAAGTGAAACCTTCTGTCTCCCCTGAATTCAAGGACAAAAGTCCCATTAACTTCAATGGGGCCAGGATTTCACTTATAATGCTACACAGTAGGCCAAAGTGAAACAAAACCAGTTAGCCTTGGGATTTTTAAAACACAGGCTGGCTCAGATGAACACAAAACATTTTGTTTTTCTGACATTCAGGTAAAAGCATGAAACTTCCTTTCCACAGCTGCATTCTGGATGCCTGTAAAGGGCATGTGAAGCACCTCCTGCTCTCAGCTGTGCTGGATGGAAAGGGAGGAAAAAAATGGCTCTGGGGATTTCTTCAAAATCAGATAATTGCTAGTGAAAATTTGCAAGAAAACTGCCTTTTTTTTTTTCCTTACAAGTATTTTTCCTTTTATGCAGGGAAAAAAAACAGGCAGCAGAACAATCTCTGCAGGCTTTTGGCTTCCTTTATATTTTATGCAAAGAGAAAGCAGATGCGCAGGAACCACAGCAAAATGGCTGAAGGTGGGAGTTCAAAGCTGGGAGTAGGACGGGGAAAATATTTCTCCAGTGCATGTTACCATCCCTTTTTGCTCAGTGTAATTCCTTGCAATGCTTTCTATTTTTTTTATTTTTCCCCTCTCTGAATTGTGCTTATCCCTGTTGCTTGCACCTCTAATTACCATCATGTCCCCAAGGCCTTCTCCAGCAACAAGCCATGCTTGCTGGGCAGCTTCCCTGCTGCTCAGGGCAGCCAACAATGCCTTCTTGATTCTGGCATGTGTTTCTACTTTAGAAGCTGGAAACTGAATGGACTGGTCTCCTTCATTCTGGGACTGAACAACAGAGCGACTGAGTTGCAGAGGCCCGCGGGGTTGACCTTGTTGTACTCTGAACTTGATGGAAACAGGAGCATGCTCTGAGCTTGGTTTCAGTGAGGCACAGAGAGCTGTTTGTTGCAGAGCTCTTGTGTATTTTTGTAAGCAAAGTAACTACTGGTTAGAGTACTGTGCTTTATGCTGGGTTAATGTGTATTTACATCTCCCTGCACCACGCGGATGCTGCTAACATGCCCCAGGCTTTTCCCAATGATTCCAGGGACTGAATCCAAAATGTTGTTTTACCATAGTTGTATAAGATCATTGGTGGCAGGCGGCTAATGAACAGCCTTTCTCAACAGGGGAACTTTTAAGGACTGCAGAGGTCAATCAGTGGCTGTTTGGTTTTCCTAGCGTGTTGGTAGCCACCACGACTGGTTCACTTAGGGGCCAAATCCTGCTCCTATGTGCAGGGTTTATAAATTCCCTCAGCAGAACCTTTGTCCTGCAAAGATCATTCTGGATAGTGGAAGAGGTTCAGAGTGCCAACTGCTGCTTTCACTTCTTCAGCTGCTCTTAATCACCTTCCCTGTGTGACAGAGAAAGATTACCAGCCACTTCCACTAGCAGAGAAACCAGAAGAGTTCTCTGTTTGTTTGTTTCCAACTGGGAAAAGCAACTGAGATCATTACAAGGATGCATAGGATGAGCCAAGATAATTTCAAATTCAAACTCAGCAGCAAATCAAGGCCTAGGTCTACGTGCATAAGAAACTCTTCTCTGTTTAAACTCATTAATGGTAGATTATGCTGACACAGAATGCAGACACAGTAGAACCAATCTCAAAATGTATTTTCTAAACATGGCAGCCCCGGGTGCCAATTTAAATCAAAGCTTTCTAGATGAGGATTAAACTCTTTGATATATACCTCCATTAGCACCAGTATGGGTACCATACAAATCCCAGCTAGCACCAATTGAACCACGTGGATTTTGCTATAGGAGAGTGGCTCTTTGTAGCTGAGCCCATTGCTCCTGGCTTCCTCAGACATCTGTCTGTATAATCTGCATGGCTGGGTGTCTTCCACCATGACTAAGTGGGTACATAGTCTGAAAGGGAACTAATTTTGGTAGTCAAGCTTTGTGGTTTACCTTGGAAGAAAACAACTGTTTCTTTTTCATTGTGAAGCCATTTAACCACAAGATTCCTGAAGAATTAGAGGACTTTGTTCAGAAAAATTGCAACTTAAAGCATGTTTTATAGAGATTTCTTCCCCCATCCCATCAGCCTTTTGAATTAGAGGAATGATAGTACCTGCTCTGGAGTTTTTTGAGAAAAAATAGCCATTGAACCTCCTGCTTCTTTTGCTGGATAATCAGGAAACCTGCCTATGATATGCCTGCAAGAGAAAAGATGGAAAAGAAGTTAAAATCCGTATTTCTTCACCTGTTACTGCCTCCTGGGGTGGTGGCTTTTTGTACGATTATGTGACCCATTGAGCATCAAAACTTCTTAAGGAATTTCTTAGGATTTACTTCATAGCCAAGAGATGCAGCTTGAAGTGCTTACGTTTCTAGCTCTGCCGCTGTGCTTTCAATATCTAGCTTTAGAAAAAGGATCATTGGGTTTTAATCAGTTTTTGATCTGTAAATTCCAGATTGTATGTCTACATGATTCCCTCCCTCCCCCCCAGTGTTTCCAATGGACAGACAAAGTTGGGTAGTGAAGGTAGTGAAGGGGGAAATTGAGAGGCTTTGTGTTTGGTTGATAGTAAGGAGAGCATTGGTGTGCCCAGATCTTTTGCAAGGATTAAAATATGTGATTACAGTCCAAAGGCCATTTGCACTGATAGGAATCTGTTACTTTCTTCACATCAATAGCTTTTTGGATTACAGCAGTAAGATTTTTCTGTTTAGTAATATCAGGACAATTTTCTGTTCCAAATTCTGACACTTCAGAAAAGTACCTGTGCTGCTTTCAAATCAAATAATTATGTTTCCTCTAAGTGAAATTTCCCTTGAGGAGAAAGCAACTCAGAAAGGTTGACATGATTCATAAAAATTGCATTCATTCTTCTAAAACAACTGGTATCTTAAGGGACTTTCCTAGCCTACTGTTAAGCAGTAGACTCAATTTTGAGCTGAGACCAGTGTGTGTGCTTTGGATCTCTAGCTGTTATTAATGTAGTACCAATTAGAGAAGAATAAACATACATTCATCTGTGAGTGTGAGCTTTGACTTGCATGTTCTGCAATTACTAGTTCTGTAGGCAGGTTTAGAACTTTATTCATTGTATTCCCAGAAACTGCTTTGCATGAATGAAAGGGTGCCCTTGTTAGTGTGGGTCTTTTTTTTTCCCCTTAATAACGGGCTTTTGGCCTCAAAAAGCCAGCATCATCAGTTTACTGGATGGTAGATCGTGCTTTGTTTTTAGTCTAAGCAGCCAGAAAATAGCTCGATTTTTGTATTAAATGTGACATTATTTTAAACGTTGCTGCAAACCTGGCTTACAGCAGCAAGAAATCTCAAAACCTGATATTAAGGCTGTTGCTACTTTACTGATGCCAGCTGGGAGGAAGGAAAGGCAATATGCACTGTGGGTGAAGAATCATTCTGGAGTCCACCACCCACTGGATGTAGTAGTGCCAGCTTTCAATATTTATTAGCATTACATTTGGTATTTGCACTAGCTCTTCATTTTTAAAAATATTTACAGTCTTTGCAGACAGAAATATTTACCTTTTGGATACATATGATGAGTATATATCTGAGTGCTGATGAAATTACATCAGGTTCTTCCCATTTGGTTTGTTTATAACCTATATTCTTGTGTGATCTTTCAGCTCATAGTTGGTGCAGCTCTTTGGGATGGCACGACTCATCTTTTTGTGGCAGCTATTTTGCAAGAGCTTACATTGCAAAATAAGTTCATGTTAATAGAAGTTAATGCCAATCTTTTGAAGTGATAGGAAAAAGACTGTCAGCTATTTACTATCCTGTCAGCTGTTTGGGGGCTGGGTCTTTAGTCAAGGATCATGCAGAATGTAAGTTCCCATGGTCATCTGTGACCTGAGAGCAGGCAGCTACTGCACATTTCAGTCATGCTGATTCTTTAGGGACATCTGTTTGTTCCTTCTGAACTCCATCTTTTCATAAGTATCAACTGCTGCCCAGCAGACATGGAGCACTGTTCTCATCTCACTTCCCTATCTGACCTCCTGTGGGTTTTACTCTTGCTTCTCTAAGTTTTAATGCCCATGGCTTCGGTCTTGTAATGCCTGGAAATTGTGCACATGCACGACCCTTACGACCAAATTCCTTTTCTTATGAAACCCTCTGAGTTCAGAGGTTAAACCAGGGATTCACTTGACCTGTAAATCTGTACAGAAAAATTCAGCCACTGATTTTTTCCTGGTCTGAAGTCCACTTCAAACGCAGTAAGTCACAATTTTCTTCCCCACTTTCTTTTTGGTAGCAGCCTACTCAAAATGCCACCGCAATGGTTCGTCTCATGCATTTCTTGTAAGCTGTTATTTTGGATTCAATTGGACCCAAAGCTGTATTTTGTGTAAGCTTGCTTTATGGTTGCCAGTAATGACAAAGCATCAGGCTGAACTAAGTGACCGGTAGGCACTTTGCAAATAGCAAGGCTGTTCCTATATCCTTGCTCCATCGGATGTGCTACCTGTTGCCCAGGAAGATTTCACGTCTGTTCTGCATCAAAGAGGGAACACTCCTTGAACAAAGAGGATCTTCCAAACACTTGGACTGATTTTGTGGTTGCTTTAGAGTGACAATTGTTCAAATACTTTTAAACTGTGCTTCCTTTTAGAAACGTCCTACAACCAGTGAAGCTCTCGTGATCAGAGCCAGTTCTCAGGCAGTAACACTGGAAAAAACAAAACCAGATGATGTAGGAACTTCTCCAAACTAGAGAAAGCAGTTCTGTTTTATGGAACCAGGAGGGTGAGGTGTAGGAGGAAGGCTCGACAGTTGAAACCCTTCTCGGTTCCAACTCTGAAAATGGAACAACCATACAGAAAACCCAAACTTGCACAAGGTGGAGCTGTGTATGTTAGCAACATACCTGAAAATCCATACCATAGTTTGCAACAAGCCTGAAAATCGAAGTGGAATGAGGAGCATTATATATGCACCTTCATTGCTTGTTAATTCTGAGAGGTGAGGTGTAAGAACACTCACTGTAAAGCCTTAGACCATGAGAGATCAGTAGGTGAGAATTTGAGGCTGGTTATTTAGGTTGCTCTCTCAGTTGAGTGAAAAAGGAGACTCCTCCCATCTGCTCAGTTGGTTTTTTTGGTATTCAGAGTACCTTGATGCTTCCTTTGTGTAGGTCGCTATACCTAGCTGACAGATAACCCACAAAGGCCCTCATGCTTTTTCTGCGTGTCATTGCAAAGAGAATAGTATGCAAAAACTAAACTGTCAATCAAAGTCTGAAAGTCTGGTTGCACATTGACAAGTAGTGGAGAATACAGAAACAATTTAAGCTCTGGGTGAGAAGGCTATCGGAGTATGTAATGTATGAGCATACAGCACATGTCAGAAATGCCTGGTTCCAAGGCAAGTCAAAACTCAGTGGATCTGTTATTTATTATTGTCTCAAGACTTGCAGGAAAATAATCTATGCTTTTCCAGCGTCAAATAAAACTGTGCAAATGCCAGAACTGGAAGACACAACTCTTATTTTCAACGTGTTTGCTTCAGTGGGAGTGCTGACAACATGTTTAGGACAAGAAGCAAAAGCAGGAACAAATTCTGTAGCCATCAGACTTCATACGGAGGGTACAGTTCTAAAAGAACAGATGAAATATGTGAGAAGTCTGGCTGCTCACTTAAACTCAAGTGGCTGCATAGAAGCAAACAAGGCAAGACTAAAGACTCAGGGCTGGGAGGCAAATTTCAGCAGTAGCATAGGGAAGCCTGCAGGCAAGGAGTTGAGTTGAGGAATGGGAGAAATCCGCTCTCTCTCAAGAAAGCGGTGCAATCCTTTTAAAGGGAGCATAGCATGGGTTTGGTAAGCAGCTTTACAGAAAAGCCATTTAATTGGAGTGAATGGAAGCCCTGAATCTAAATCAAAACAGCTCAACTGGAAGAATAGGGGGATGAACAAAGATGGAGGAGTGAAAAGTGAAAAGAGAATTAGATGTCCAGCTAATTAGGAAAGGGTCTAATGAGATTCTTGTGTTGCTGCTCTAGATACATCCTGCTCTCTTCTCTGGTTCAGTTACTGCCCTCCCCATTTCCAAAGTTACTCCTCTTACGATAACACAGATCTGTCAACTGTAATTGAAAAAGAATGATCTTTTATGGTCTGCAATGTAAAATCTTTTGTCTCTGATCACAGCACAGATTTCTGGCACTTCTGGGCTCAATTTTCTTTTAGCGCACAGCCCAGGTTTTAATGAGGTTTGAATGGTTCTTCAACATCTCCAAATCACCCCCAGATTTGGTATGAGTCAGTGTGATCGGCAGTCTCCTGCTGAAGTCTCTGCTAGGCACTGAAATGCCACGGCACCCCAGTTCTGACCTGGCAAATAAATTCCTTGTCTGGACAACGGCCGTGCATTGTGCTCATCACATCTGGTGCTTCTACCCCTGCTCATTTCAGGAACATCACTGTTTTTCCTTGCATCTTTTCTCTCTGTTCCACATTGCTCAGGAATGGTTGTAGTTAAGGCTAAATATGGCTGTTGATTTACGAGAACATACTGTTGATATAAACAATTTGTCTGGTAATAGACTCAAGTTACTACCTACTTTATTCTCTGGCGTGATTTTACGTGTGTTATTCTTTCTTTTTGGCCACCACTTCTTTAGCTAATTGCATGAAAGGCCTTGTCACGAAAATAAAAAATGGTTCTTTGGAGAAAAGAAGAGCATTTAACTCTTTTCAGGTTAAGAAAGGATGTGGGCCGTGCGCAGAAGAGAAGGCATGAATGATGGTTGTCCTTTCTAGGCAGAGGAACAGCAGAGTGTTCTGCACAGAAAAGGAACAAAAACAAAGGGTGAGGGCTCTGTAAAGAAATAAACACCTCTTTAGTTTGTAATTCTTGCCTGTTCCTGTAATCCAACTCGATATGGGTTCTCTTAAATGGAAACATTGGTTTATTTTAAGTATCTTTGCTGCAGTATTTTCTTTCCTTTTGTGTGTGTGCTTCTGTTAGTTCTTCAAGAAAAAATAACCTACACAAATATAGAATTACTTATATAGCAAGATTGATTTCCACAGGCTCCCTGTCATCTTTAATGGGTTTGGACAGACATATTACAACTGATGTTTTATCTATGGTTCCGATCCTCCAAGCAGTTGCTTGAGGATTATGCAGAGAAGTAATTCAGTGGGGTGACCTGCAGGGAGAAGTGTTTGGAGGATTGGAACCCTTATTGTTCTGGCTAAATATTTGGCTTTAAGTTTAAGATCAAGTGTTGTGAGGCCAGCAGTGTGCGAGAAGAAACATTCCCATGGAGGACCAAGTGTGGGAAAGGTGATATCCTCTATTGTAGTAACTATCATAATGAGAAACAATAGATGGTCTTTGGGGTACCCAGTGACTTTCTTAGATCTGAAATGGCAGAACCGAGCTTCAAAGACAAGTAAGAGTTGGGAACAGTTGTTGGGGATGCAGCTCTAAATGTGGAATGTGGTAATTCTTTGTGATAGTTTTATTACACGTAGTTTTTATTGGCCAGGAAAGGTAGACCTTTGGCTGACCCAGTACAGCTGTTCTCAAGCTTCTTGAGTTCCCAAAGAACAGTTCTTACATTGAAATAAATAGGCTCTTCTTTGTCAAGAAGTTATTTTACGTCTTCCAGAATCCTCCTGGTCTTTTAAGGATAGCATTAGGTAATTAGTGGACCAGGAAAAAAAGAGAATTTCTGTTCCTGTTCAGATGGCCTCATCATAAGTTTTCTGTGCCACAGCTTCTGTCTATCCTGCCTCCTGCCATAAAAGGATTTTTTGACCTATTGGTTACTTCAGAATTCTGACCAAATATTCCTGGCTTGAGTTTTCTCTTTGAAATTTATCAGAAATATGGGAAGGTAGCTCTGCGAGTACTGCTGGAGTCTTTGAATGGGAATAAAAGGCAACATGGGCACGATTATTACTAAGGGGAAACAAAAAGTCTTATTTAACACCTTCAATAATTCAGCTTACATCTTAAAAAAAAAAAAGAAAAAAAAAAATCAGATTAAAAAAGTTGGCAATATCAACACTACCAGAATGTCTCGGCGCCAGTGATTTTGCATGCCCCTGCCTGCACCCCCAAAAAAGATTGCCAGTAATTTTCTTGGAGCTCAGATCTGAATTAATTCAGGACTGAGAGTCAGTCAGACCCTGCCCTAAGTAAATGAACTTGCTTGCAAGAGTTAGTAATAACATCCAACCCATACCGAAAGCTTAGGCAATCCTAGAGAAGTTGGATATTAAATTTACCCACCATGGCACAGAAATGGAAATAAAATTAAAGCGACTGGAAAGTAGATTCTTATGATTCAACATACTTTCCTTGACAAGGAAAAATACTTTCCTTGCAAGGCAGAACAGTAACAGTCTTGGGCAGGATTGCTGTGAGCCTGTGTGAAGCGAAAGCATCTCCTGAAGGACTCAGGGAGATCTGGATCCCATCACTGCCCTTGGAGGGAACGGTTTCTGAATGAGGAGCAGGGCATGTAATGCTTGTCACGTGGTAGTCTAGTCTGCAGTATTTCTACTGCTGTTGGCCCTACCAGACCTGTCAGTAGATGCCTTATTAGTGAAGAATTCATCTAATTGACTGTATGCAATTGGGGTAAAATTTTGATTATCAGTAACAGGCCCTAGAGAACCAGAACTCCTCTGGTTTTACTTCTCTGAAAACTACAGAAGGAAGAATTAGCAATCTATTAGTGTTGAGATACCAAGAACATACAAGGCAGATCTAAAAGCAAAATACAAACTCGATCAATCTGACTGATAACTCTAGAAACAGAGTATGGTGCATCACAGCTGTTGGAATGACCTGCAGGCACAGATGTCCAATGTGTTTTGTTTCTTAAGGTTACACTTTGGTTCCTCATTCTATTTTGGATGTTTCTGTGACCCAGTATTTACTGGACCCAGGTTGCAGGCTATGATTCCTCAGTAGTTTGTCTCATTAGGTGAAGGGCTGTTCATCACCTTCCACAGGTAGATGTCCCTAGGCTTATTTCCAGTGTCATCTTCCTGATGACAGCCTTCTGAAGAATGCAATTCTGTCAGCCATGCTGTAATGGGACTGCACTGTGCAATCCTTATGTGGAGAAAAGTCCCTGAGGGCCTGGCACCACGTTTGGGGAACTTGGCCACTGGAGTAATGGGTACACTGGAGAGCTCAAAAGTCTCATTAAACTCTCATCTGTTTTATTTTTGTACATCTTCCTGCTCTTTCCAGAGTGAGGTCAAAAATACAGAAGCTGACTCAAAGAAAGGCCAGGTCAAATTCCCCATGCATTTACTGAATTCCTTACCTTTGGTCAGCTTATCCCGCCTTCAGAGAATGTCAAATCCTGACTCAAATTGGCAATATTTCCTGTGCTTAGTATTAAACTTAAGAGACTGAAACAATTATGGCTGGTTTTAAGCAAGATTACTTTAACTCAGACTAGAAGCTTTGCAAGAATAGCTTTCCTGCAGAGTCAGCCAGAGGGAGTCAACAGTACTTTATTAACACAATATGAAATCTGCAAAGAGGGAAGTAAAGCATGCAATTTTGTAGCAAGGGCAGCCAAAAGAAATAACCTGCCCTCCAACATCACCAAATCACTTGGGAAGTGGAGTGAAACAGAGTGCACTGAACGTTTTGTCTTATCGGATTTGCTGGTGAAATATTTGAGCCATCACTTTTGCTTCTAGAAGCCATGGTGCCAGGGAAGCAAAATGCACCTCTTTTGGAGAAGAATGAAGGTGCAGACTGGGCAACTTTGAGTTGTTTTGCTGTGGCCCATCACTAATCTGTGCTTTAAGCTGTAGGTTATGCTTAGTTGAGGGCTGAGCTGCTGCAAAAATGCTGCTCATGTATGAGCGATGCGCTGGCTCTCTATGGACTTTGTGATGCTTTTGTGTGTGCTGTATGTCTTCTGCTACCACTTGACTGTGAAAGGCACTTGAAGTATTTAAAGGGAATTAGAGGTATTAGCTGACTAAAAACTGTGAGATGACCGTGTTCTCCATGTGCTGGATGGATAGTTGGATGCGTGCATAACAAATGCAACACACCTGGGGCACATCAAGCTCCCTGCATGCACTGCACAGTGTCTGCATCCTGGGAAACTGTGGATGAATAGCTTGAAAACAGAGAATCCTTGTGCTTTGATCTACCCTGTTTTTAAACACTTGAAGAAATACAGCATGTAAGAGTAATAGTTATCCTTGTGTGTCAGTGGTTAAAATGAGCAAGGCTGCCTGAGGCCATGTCTAAAACCATGTGATTTCTGTCTGGTTTATAACTGATTGCATCATTTTGCAGTACGAGGAAGATGGGTAAATCTGAAGGTAGTGCCTGGTGTGTTTCAGTGGTTCATTTCCCTCTTCTAAGTCTGCCTTACGTGCATGGCACCGGTGTAGAAATACAACTCAGTCTGATTTCACTGATGTAATTTTTGCCTCCTTGTACTCAAATGATCTGCATGTGGACATTGTCCTGTTCCTGCCCCCTGCACTGCAGCCATCCTGTTCATGGATCACTGTGCTGCTGACCTGCTGTGTAGCCACGACTTGTCTTCAAGCCTTTGTAAAAGGCAATGTGCAATCAGCATCTGTCTGATGTCACATTACTGCTTGCTGCTTTGTTTCAGACCAAGAGCGTAGTGCTGTGTGAATAGGGCTGCTCATAGCTAAGATGGTGCTTTCTTTATGAGTGCTTCTGATGTGGGAGTACTTCAGTGGGGAGTGAGAAGCTGAAAATGTGGAGAGTTATATTCCCAAGTTAAGAAAGCAACCAAATATGACGATGCCTGTTTTACTTCTGCTAACACTGTTGTCCACCTCAAGCACTCCTCCTGGTCCCTAATGCTTGTGGTCAATGCTAATAACTAAATGGCTCGATAGCACCAAAAATAATTTAGAACCTCTGCTTTGGCAATTCAGAAGCTGGTGAAAAAAGACAAGGAAAAACATAAGATCATAGGATGGCTTGAATTGGAAGGACCTCCAAGACCACCTAGTTCCAACCCTCCTGCCTTGGGCAGGGTTGCCAACCAGCAGATCATGTACATTGATGTTGGAAGTGCAATTTGAAAAGAAGGGTTGAGACTTAAAGGCCAAACTGTTTACTCACTTATTAACCCTAGAGGGTTTTTTTCTTCTCTCTCTCTCTTTCTGTTTTTTAATACTGGAAATCAAACTGCATTGCTTTATGGGCCTATAGACCGTATCAGTTGTTTGGAATGGCCTTTGTTATAGGAAAGCAGAGCTCCCCAGGGGGAGGAATGTAAAGATTAGTTTAGGACAGGAAAGAAATATAGGCATTATGTGGGAGAGGCTACAGTCAGCTTCTCCCACCTTGGCTCCCATGAGTTCCCAGGCCTCCCACAACTGCAGACCTTGCAATCCATAAAGAATAAAGCCTGTGTTATATAGAATTTCCCAGCAGAGGATGAAGGTGAAATGATACGTTGGGCACAGCACTGCCCTGTCTGCGGCAGCTCTCAGGGCTGAGCCAGTGATGGGAAGCACATGGACTCAATGTGAAAGATGGCAGAGCTCCGGCTCTGGAATTTGCTCCCTTGGAGCAATTGTATTTTGACTTGGAATACTTTGAGGACTCCTGCAGCTACACAGACTGCAAGCTTTAACTTACAGCTACTCTTTAAACCAATATCTTCAAAATTACTTGCTGGATTACATGCTTTCCAGAAAAAAATCTGCAGGAAAGACCCAGTCTCCTTGTGAGATGGGCAGCACAAAACAAGAAAGTAAATTTCCTTTCCAAGCCACCTAAGGATTAGTGCGTCAGTAAGGCACTCTGAGAGGACAGAGGGGAGTATGAGAGCAGATTTTATTTAGGAGTGATGCAGTTTCCTGATGTTATATAAATATCTCAGTAAGCACTGAACCCTTTCGTGTAATACTGAGCGCACTTTTATGCAAGCATTAAGCTCTTCTATGATTCTACACTTCTTTCCCAAGTGAACCAATGTTGTATTTCTAAGGTATCACACTAAATTGGTCTGTGTTGAAATTATTAATTTGTACAAGCCTAACAAGAGCAAGTAAACCCCTTGTAAGCACTGTAAAATCTCCCTCACTCAGCCTAGGATGGCGACTCTTAATACTGCAGTTGCCTAAGTCCTAAGGATGCCTGACACAGCAGACAAAACATAATTGGTGATGCTAATAGCTGGGCGTGTTTGGAGAAAATGACTGTAAGTAATTAGATTTTCTGTTGTAAATGTTCCGGGCTGAAACACAGCCTGACTTTAAAGCCCTGGACCCTGACCTGGATAATAAAAACAACCTGCTTGGTAAGGTCTGACCAATCACCCCTACACTGAAATGTTCAGTAAAACTGAAACATATTGATTCTGGAAGGAATGGGTGAGACTCAGGTTTCAGGCAAGTTCTCATCCCACCCACAGAAATACTACCTCAAAACCTTTTCAGTGTTGAGGTTCCAAAGGAATATAGGTTTGGATGGACCAGCTTTCATGCTGACTTTGCATGGGGAGGAGTCTACCTGCATGCTCGGCCTGCTTGCACAAGCTGTGGGTTTGCTACATGCTTGTGTAGCAAATGTGCTGCTTGCTGCTTTGAAGGGAAATAGCCAGAGGTGCTAGAATAGAACCACAGACTAGAGACATAGAATCGGGTTGGAAAAGATCTAACAGCTGAGTACAGAGGGAAGGGGAAAGAACTGAGACAGGGGAGGTTTAGTTTGGATATTAGGAGGAAGTTTTTCACCCAGAGGGTGGTGAGGCACTGGAACATGTTGCCCAAGGAGGCTGTGGATGCCCCATCCCTGCAGGCATTCAAGGCCAGGCTGGATGTGGCTCTGGGCAGCCTGGTCTGCTGGTTGGCGACCTGCACACAGCAGGGGTTGGAAGGAGATGATCATTATGGTCCTTTTCAACCCAGGCCATTCTAGGAGTCTATGAATGAGCCTCACCTGCCCTGGGCATACTACCAATCCTGGGATCACAGTCAGTGCAGCTGTCACCCACAGCTCATTTGCTATAGGGATGTGGAGGTGGATGGATGCAATCTCCTGCTGTGTACACCTCTTCTGTTTTAGCCCTGCTGGAATTTGTCTTCTGCCCCAAATGGGAGGGCATAATCTTATTTTAACTAAATGCATCTAGATATTTTATGAACCACCTAAGAATCTGCTTTCACTGAAGCTGTGCTCTCCACCCCCGTGGAAGCCAAGTTTGAGTCTAATTGGGTCCTTTGATATTTGGTTTGAGAAAGAGATGAGGCCAAGCCTACAGGTGAGGGAGAGATGAGAGCGGAATGGAAGAGGTCTCAGAAGTGCAGTAGATGTTACACTGATTTCCAGTGGAAGCCTGGATCTTCTATGCTGGACGATGCAAATCCCCTGTGTGAGGGATTCATTTAAAATTCAGCACTTAAGGAACTCGTCAGCAGCTCGTTAAATAAACATGCTGGCATATTGAAAGCACGTTGGCCACATTCAGCCTTATGTTCCATCAGACATTCTGCCGCTATCGTCTCCAGTATGTAAACTCCCAAAAAGCCGCTGTCAGTGAAAAGGGCGAAACAACCGCCTTTCAGAACTAAATATATCCCTCTCATCCTGTGAGAAAGAATAACAGGCTGCCATTCACAGCCCCATTCCCAACCATAACTCGCATGCCTTCATCCTCTCCATACTCAAAATCAGACTTCCTGGCTGGAGACAATCCTGTCTTTTTTTTTTTAATGTACCCACCTGAGCTCCCTTACTGACGTTTGGAGACTGCTTTTTTGTCTCTGCATTGGACATGCTTCATATTTTCCATCAGTCTTTGGTTCTGGCTGTACCTGTTTTTCAGATTGGTACCTTGTGGGCTTTTTTCCCCCCAGTTATATGCCTCTTTCATCCCTCCTTTTCTGATTCTGCTTCTCTAGCTCCTTGTGACTGTTTCTGCTCCCTTTTTGCTCTGCTTCTTGTTACAGTCCACACCACATTTCTTTTTTTCCCCACTTGCCTCCTTTCTTCTTTGCATTCTACAGAGCTAAGGCTGAAAATGTCTTTTCTACCTCCTTTGCTTGCTTTTCCAAAGAGATCTTTCTGTGGAGCAAGTTTGGGAACCACTGCTCTGTGCTTCCTGTTCGTTTTTATTCTCCTGACTTCTGAGCTCTTCCTTAGTCTTTCTTTTCCCAGAATATCTTCTAAACACCTCTCCTCTGCCAGACACTGACTCCCCAGTACCTGTCTGCCCTTCCATCAGGCACCAGTGGGACTCCTGATTCTTTTTTCTTTGCCTGTTCCTTGTTCCTGTATCCCAGCACATCTTCACTCTGCTGCTGGAAAGGGAAGAAGTGGGAAAATTGGTTCCTTCACCGGCACTGCATTAACTTGCTGGAGAAGATACCTCTCTCCACTAGTGAAGTGAAAAATTTGCTGGGCTGGATCCTTTCCTCTTCCTGGTGGGATTCACTCCCTTCCTCCTTTCTCATGGTTCAGTACTGTGCTGGTCAAACCAAGAACAGGTCAGGTGGTAGAGCAGACCCCTCTGGGGCAGTCACAGTGAGTAATGAGTTGGGTTGCTGAATCAGAAACCAGCTCTGAGGTGGAAATCTGGCCCCAGCTATTAATGCCAAATACCCCATTTGCCTGTTCCTGCCTTCAGAAATCCAGTCTGCTGTGTGGGGACTCTGCTTGAGAAAGGAATAAAGAAACAGCAGTGTGGGAGAACTGAGACCTAATATACGCAGGAAAAGCCAGATTTCTCAGAAAAAGCCTAATCCAACCTTTAAAACATGGACATAAACTGCTGGCAAGCGTGAGCCCTGAATCTTACTGATGTTTGTGTCTGCACGAGTATCTATGACAACAAATAAATCTACTGTTTGGGAAGTGTCCTTGAGAACATCGGTGGGGGGGCTGCGCATGATGTTGGTATCACTTAGCATTTCCAAGCTGTTAATTCCTAAGTATTACTGTAGATGGGTATGACTACGTTAGGAAAATGAACTAATTAGTTACAAGGTTTTTTTTCTTGCTTGTAAGTGGGACCGGCTCAGAGTAATGCTATTTACTTTAGCTGATTCCAGACTTTTTAGGCATAGGAAGGAATGAATATTTTTAGGAGCTTTAATACTAATACAGGAGGTTTAAACTCAAGGTCAGTGGACTTTGTGAGTCCCTTTCAGACATTTAAGAAAGGTAGGAAAGTGAATCTAACCTTAACTTGCTATAATGGTCAGTTTTCACTCTGCAATGCTACAAATCCAAAAGCAGAAAGCAAACGAAACCTGGCAGTTTAGATGCTGAGCATTCAACTTACAATATGTAGCTCTGAAAATGCCAGTCCAACTGATTCAGGTTTTTCCAATAAGGAGACAAGTTGAAGACATCATTTTGCCTGTGCAAAACAAAGGTGCAACTGGACCTATCCTTCTGATCCCAAGACACAGCACAAGGAGCTGCAGTGTGACAGTGATGGGTCACTACTGTGGGTCCTTTGGAGCATGGTGGTGATGGGTCAGTGGTTGGACTAGGTGATCTCTCTGGTCTTTTGTAACCTTTGCGACTCTATGGTTCTATATATCTGAGCTGTTCCTGTTTTATGTATCCTGCTGTTCTGCCTCCACAGGCTGAGCCTGTAGGCTCTAGGCAATTTTGCTTGTAGCCTACAGTTCCTTGAATATTTAGAGTTTTACAATTGAAAAGGCAGAAACTGGGGTTGTGAAATGGAGTGGGGAAAAGGTTAAGTCTGTCTGGACAAAGTATTTGAGAAGCGAGCAAGTTGAGGAGAAAAGTGGAAGAGCAGAGATTGGTCTGAAGAAGAACCTTGCTCATTATGGCTCTGTAATGTGTGACTGTTAAATCTGAATGAGCGTTTAATGCCACTAATGAATAATTTATATGCAAGCACGGTAAGAGGTGTGCAGTGCAAATCATGCCACAGTGAGAAGATGAATATGTGTCTGCAGATGCTAGAAGCCTGGAATGCTCCTGCAAGAAGCCCCTGATCTTGCACTGGTGGTGAACTGGTTGGAGAGCAAGCCTTTGTGGTGAAAGAGTATGTACCTCTGCCTGTAACAGCCTCTAAGCAGCTCTGATTCTGACAAACTTGCTCATTAAGTACGTGGACCCCTCTCTAGAAGCTAATGGGAAGCTTAGAAAATGACCAAGCAGTGCTAAACAATATTGGGATCTGACCGCATATTCGGTAACAAGAAGTCAGTCAGCAAACTGTCACTCCAAGGAGAGGTCGTCCAGAGAAGGTTGTTAACAATGTAGTGATTTAAGATATCTGAATGTCTATCTGGAAGGGAATAGCAGAGTTTGGAGAGCTGGTGCAGATATGTTTATGTGCAGCATTGGTGAGTAAATCACAGGCATGAGGATGATTTGTTATGCTGGGACTGGGAAACTTGACTTGTACCTGAGATGCTTTAAGAATCTTATTTTTCTTCCTTGATCATTGCAAACTTTTGATAGTTCGCTGAACAAAATGAGGAATTAAGGCACAGCAGCAGAGTCCTTTGCATATGTTTTTAATCACTGTGTAGATCTGGTAACCATTATAAATTTAAGTGTAAATTCAAGGAGCCTTATGAGAAAGGGAAGGCGACGTATTTCAGAGTTTGTGATGATTTAGAAAGCAGAGCTAGCAATGCTATCGAGGCCTCTCTGGAGGCCTGACATTGGGGTTCAACTGGTCTTACTGTTTCAGATACCCGCCGCCAAGATTTATCTGTGTTTCACCAAGTATGAGAAATATACGGACACAGGGGCTTCCGCCTGTTCCCCCCAAAAGCCATCAAGCCGCCTCCATTAATGTCAGTGCACTCGTAAATTGTTTGCTTGCACCAAAGTAGGCAACTCCTGCCACTGCACAGAAGCTCCCAGAGGTGTCCCATGCCTCCTGTAAATCCACGGGCATCCAATAAAGTAGATTCACTGCAGATGGACTTAATCAGTTGCCTCCCCTCCTTTGGAATTAGAGGGGATCACACTTTTAAAAGCAGAGTTCTCACAAGCGAGGAGGAACAAGGGTTGTTTTTATTAATGGCTATCAGATCTGGATAGTTGATTCCACTCAAAGGGAACACAGGTTGCAGAACCGTGGGCTGCGCTGGCCTTGTCGACATCCTGTTCCTCTGCTATTTAATCCTTAGCACACACTCTCTGCTCTCCCCCTCATGCACAAACAATCCTCTTGTTTATGATAACTTATTTTCCCTCTGTGCAAAAGAAACCTGGTGGGTTATTTGTTCTGGTACTCCTCCGGTAAGCCAGTGATGCATTTGCATTCCATTCCCCTCCAGCCCTGGTGATGTGTGCCAAAATTAGTCAATAGACAACAACACAGTGGAAGCTTTAAGAACATGTCAGAGAAGGCTTGAACGTTACCCATTAATGTTTACAGCTCCTAATTATGTTAATTAATCACTCCTAGAGGTTGCCTCACCCCGGAGCCCAAAGGCAGGAGTTTAGTTCTCACAGATACGCACTCAGATTTGGATGGCAGGATGGCTGCTTGCAACAAGGAGCTCAGCAAGGATGAGCTGCCACATTATTTATGTGGGGTGGACAGGTTCAGCTGCCTGAGCGATGTGCTGTCGTGGCTGCCTTGCTCCTGTTGGATCATGAAGGTTGCTTTGGCTGTCTACGCAAAGAACAGCTAAGCAATCTGGGTGCAGGCTCAACCATGGCCGAAAAGATTGATGTTGTATTCAAGCTGTTGCTGAAGAATGGCCTTTTGGCAGTGGAGAAGAGAGCACTTTGTACTGGCACTAATTATTACAGAGCAGAGATTACTGCCTTTGCAAAATCTGAAGTTGTTACTTCTGTCAGAAAACAGATGTTACTGATGGAAAAAACAGGTGTCTCTTCTATCTCTTGCTTGAAGGATTTGTTAACGATAGGTCTTGTCCCAACGTGAAATATGCTGTAAATTGTATTGAATTGAAATTCTGTATTAGTTGATGTAGAGACAACAAAAATATCACCTTCCTGCAGGAGAGATTTTGGCTGCTTTTTTTTTGGGGGGGGGGGGGCATTTTTTTGGCTTTTCCTGAGACTTCTCTCGTTTGCAGCAGGCCTGACGTAAGAACTACTCAGAAGTTTTAGTAATAAGCCAAAATTTAGCAAATGGGCCCGCTTACTGTAGCACTGATGTCTCTGTAGTTCTGCAAGTAGACAAAGCATAGGAACAGAAGAGAGCAGCCAAGCCCCTGCCATTCTTTTTCAGAAATTCATCTTCCCAGTTCAGAGCTTGTCTTCACTCTCTGAGCAAATGGAGAGAGCTGAGAGGAGACAATGCATGCTAGATGGCGAGTGATTCAAAAGCAGCTTCAGCATGTTTCCTGACATTCTCTAAAGAACTCACTTTGGGCAGGCTTTTGGTACGGTTTAGTGGGGAAACATCCATGGTAGGTAGACAGTTGGGCTGGGTGATCTTGGAGGTCTTGTCCAACTTTGGTAGGTGGACAACTAGATTGGGTGATCTTGGAAGTCTTGTCCAACCTTGGTAGGTGGACAGTTGGGCTGGGTGATCTTGGAGATTTTGTCCAACCTTCATGATTCTGTGGTAGGTTTCCCCGGGAGAAATGCCTTTGCATAGGTGGCAGAGAAGGAGGAAATGCATTTCCAAGAGTAGCAGGGCATAATAATGGCAGAAGACTGTGATTAAGGGTCTGGTGATATCTCTGGTTGGTTGTGTTCCAAGGATTTCCAGACTGGAGCTTGCTCTTTGAAAGAACTGTCTGCCTTTGTGGCTCATTACACAAAACCTAGTTATGTGAAGCAATTTTCCAATACAGCTGCTTGTGAACTGCTGCCATATTGTGTTGGGACTGCGTTCTGTACTCCTTGGTTACTTGGAAAGCACTGCTAGCAGGCCAAGGCCGTGCACGTACCATAAGGCAGATAGGACTGATGGATGCAACATCAGCTCCTGCAACCCAGAGCTGAGAGCGCGTGGCGGTGAGGCCAGTGCTTGGCACAGCCGAGGTGTGATCTGTCTCTGTCCTGTTGGCAGGACCTCAGCACTGATGAATTGCCAGGCAACTTTCACACACGTCAGGATTGACTTCACGAGGAGCAGCGCGTGCAGGGTGTGAAATGCGATACGAGCAGGTCCTGACACAAATACTTTCCTCATTATGCGGGGTTTCAGAGCAAAACCTTTCTCTCCATTCATCTTCCTCCTGTCTCCCCATTGCTCACCCCTGCTGCCCGGGGAGTCCCGTGAACGGACCCGTTGGCAGCACATTCAGCTCAACAAAACAGCCTTGTGAAAAAGGGAAATATAACACGATCGCTTCCTATTTCTTTCTCCTTTCCTCCGCATCAAAGGGCCGGGCTGGCTGTCAGGAATGTTCAAAATGAATAAATAAAGCACAGGAACCCCCTGCTTCAGACGGAGTCTCATTCAGTCACCGTGAAGCCCGGCCAATTCCTTTGCTGACAGTGCTCGAGTCAGCAGGCAGAGCAAGAAGATCATTCAAAGCTAATCAGTAAAGTGTAAACCTATTAAGAAAGCGCATTTACCCCTCGCCTCCTCCTCCCTCTAGAAAACCAATCCCCAGATCTGTGGGAATGACACGCCACGTACATAAAAGTTGCTATTACTCAGATCCCCTGTTATTAGGTCAGTGATGCCACTGATGAAATGCTCCCCAGAGCCCCGAGCAGGGGCACATAAATCCCGCAAGAAATTCACGACGTAATTTGTTACAGCTAGAGGGCATAAGATGCATTACAGCAAAGCCTGCGTGTTGGGCTCTCCCCTGTGATTCTCGAGGCTATCTCTGGTAATAAAAACCTCATCTTGATTTCTGATCCTTCATATTGATTTCTGTCAAAGGCTTTTCTTTGGAGAAAGACGCTACGGCATTTTTTTTCCATGTAATCAGGGGATCCTTCTGTGCTCTTCCCTCCGCCCCCTGTTTTTAATATAGAGATGAATCCAAGAAAGATTCGTTACCTGGGGACTGTGGTTAGATGCAGTGGAGAAGACAGTGAGGGCAGGTTTTGCATTTGCAGTGCAACACCCTGAATGTGAAATTAGAGAGAAATGTTTCTGGTCTGCAATACTGCAGGAAATTGAAACTAAAGCCCCAGCTATGCAATTGCTGTATTTTTAATATAACCCCCTGTTATTAATATAACGAGTAGAGTCTGTGGGAGTCCTTTGATTAAAATCCAGGCTCAGAGGTGTCTAATCACAGCAACTATTAATTTTTGGAGTATTTGCACTCCGTCTTGGGTTGTGAAATGGCCGACTCTGCTCCTTTTCCCTGGTGCAAAGCAAGTGGTAAATATTTATAGCAGTCATCCTTACAAGAGGAGAAACTTTATATGTGCTCGTTGCTTTTGTAACTTGATAGCAGTTGTGCTGAAAGACAACACCTGCTAATTGTATTTCCCATCACATCCTTTTCCTCTTGAAGGATAAAATATGGGAGTTTGGGTTTATTTTTCTAGCACATACAGCAAAATTCACTCAAAAGAATCTTTGTTCCCTTTTAGCTATCTGTTTATTTAATAGACTACGGAAAATGTTAAGCTCTGTCAAAAAGCCTCATTAAAGAATAATTTATAAGCTACATTTAGATGTTCATCTTGTACACTAGCTTAATGGAGAGCCAAAATACATCCTGGCAGGTAATAATTAATGTAAACCTTGACACTTCAGATCTGTTCTGCCATTCACTGGGCCAGGCAGGAGCAAGTCACAGCCAGTCCTGCTAGTTCTGCAGTGTCTCTGGCATTCACCATGCTGAAAGCTTGGCTGTGTGTGACACGCGTGCTTCCCATGTGCTGATCTTTTACCTATTTTGGATGCAAGCAAACGTGTCTGCTGGGAGAACTATTTTGATCACCTAAATGGAGGCCTCCCATGAAGAGGAGCTTCATAGCAGGCAGTTTTCTGACTTCTCCCTGTGCCAGAAAGTCCTCATCACTCAGCCAGATTCAAATGAACTGAAATATTGGGCGATGTCCAGCCTTTGCTGAAGCTGATGGCAGCTCTCCCACTGGCTTCAATAGGGGCAGGATTCTATCTGCCATGTTGTTAAGTCATCAGAGTGGATTTTATCAGTGAGATCTGTCTAGTCTTGGCTGAAAAATGCCTTACTGATTTTTAGAGAAGATGAGGGACAGCTCATTTAAAAGCAGAGTAACAGGGATTATGATCAAACATGCCATGCTGACTGCCACAGGTCTGTCACCCTCCCTGTGCCTTCAGAGATGACCCCACATGTGAGCACACTGCATAATTGCCATAATTGGATACACAGCTTCTCTTCAACTCTGCTCCATTAAAATGATCTGATTTGGGTTAATTTTTACAAGCAGATTGCTTTGGGTGGGTGGAGGAGCAGTTCTGACCGTGGTCATAATGCAGGACTGAAGGGGAGTTGTTTTCTCAGCCTTGCCCAGTTGCAGTAGAACAACTTGCCTGTCTAAAGGCTTGTGTACAAGCAGCACTGTCACTCATTAACTCTGCATGCCTGTGTATCTTAATCCCATTTAATAGGATCACTTGCTCTGGAAAAGCATACCCATAAAGCTATCCAAGAGCAGTTAATGTGGTGCTTATATTTAAACACCAGCTTTAATCTTTGTTAATTTTCAAGTCTAGATGAGATTCAGGACTACTGAACCTGACTAGATCAGACCAGACAACCTACAGCGTAGTTAAAGAACTCCTTTAATCATGTATTTATATGCTGGGATACTGACTATGTCTTCCTACAGTCTTGAAGCCTCATCTGAAGTTGAGCCCCTGGGTGCATCTGGGATATAAATTTAACAACAGGGTCCCATTTTGCCTGTAAGACTTACTGAATAAGAAGGATCAGCATGCAAACTCCATCTTACATCTTGGGAGTATTCCACAGGTACACCTATTTTTGATGAACAGCTCTTTCAGTCATTCCTCACTGCCTCCCTCCATCTAGCATTTGCTTCAGCTTCCTCCAAATGACTGTCTGGATTGGTTAGGCTCTCTGGCATCGTTTGCTGTTACTGTCTTAATAGGGAGGATTTTACTTTTAATATCTTTTAACTGTCTTTAAAGAGGTTTATCCTTGAACTTTGGGGCCCTGCTTCTCAATTTGCGCATACATAGTGACCCATTGGATGGTATAAATCCTAGAGAAAATTACTTGCATCGCAAAAACAGTCTATATTCCTTAGCACAAGGCCTTACAGTACTGCCCTATTAAAGCTGCCCATCTCCAACTTCAGCTAAAGTAAACTTCCTGAGAAACTGTAGGTGTCAGCACTCGGTGTAGAAAGGTGTAAGTATGTGCTTAACTCTGCTGAGACATGAAGTTTCACTGAGATCAGCAGCACTGCTAAATCAAGCTTCGTTTGGGGGAGCGTCTTTAAGGTCATGCCTCAATTAAAAAGGTCCTTCAGGTTGGCACAGGATGCTTGATAATGCTGACAGCAGGCACCTGGGCTGCAGCATACGTGATTTGCTATACAAAGAATTGTATTTGTGTCATGGCAGACTGCATTATCAGTGAAACCTTATGCATTCGGACATGTAAAAAGCCAGTGTGCCTGAACTGTATACATGCTTCGTATAGTTATGAAGCTAGACTGCATGAGGAGTTGCACACTGGTCTGGTTTCCCCACTTACGAGTCCTGCTGCTCAGGATCTCAGTTCTGCAGGCGCTGCTTGCAGCAGAACAAAGATCACTGCTGTAAAATGGATTTGTGCAGCCTGTAAGAATGCTACAACCATGCTCCCTGGAGCAAATGGTCTCCTTGAGGGCTGAGTGTTTATCTCTGCTCACCGACACTCGATGAAGCACTGGCCAATCTGATCCTGGAGGGTTTCCCTGATGTCGAGACCCTCTGTTTCTCGCAGCTGATCCTTGATGAATTTCTCCTCGTGTCTCCCCTGGACCTCACCTTGCAGGGCATCTTCTTGCTTGGTGTGCATCTGTGGGGTACTGTGAAGGGCCCTCAAGTGAGGAGGGAAGCTCTGAAAACGAGAGGAGAAAAGAAAAGGTGCGGTGAGAAGAAACTTAATACACACCAGAATGCCAGGTTGACAGTGATTCTGAGCTTAGGACTGAATTCATTTACGGGAAGGCAGGAAAAAGCCCTGCTCTCATAAGAAGTGCCTGGATGCACACAATGGCCTATTGTTAGTGTTTCAGCATTAATTAACAACGTTGCAATGTACAAAAACAACCCTTTCAGCTGTGGGATCCCGGTATCTCAATGAGACAGGTGAGAAAGCTGCTGTTCTGCAAATGCCAGCTTTATCCGTGTCAGAAGGGTGCCAGAGGTTTTTAATTGAGTTTTCAAATGTTTGGACTTCCCAGTGGTACTTTTTAATTAGCCGGTATTGTTTTTAATTTGTTCACTTAAAGTTTCATATGCTTGGTCATCGGTTTCCTGGTATTTTGTTGCAGCTGATAATATTCCTTTAGGAAATCAACTTCCTTTGAGGAACAAACAAACAACACAAAAAGAATAAACAGCCTCCCAAATGCTGCAATAAAAATCATGGCTCCCCAAGTTTCCCATGATTTGATAACCTTGGCAAGAAGGACTTCTAAACCAGCCTTACTATAATAATTTATGCTCCGTGATTGATTTTACATGTGTGCTTTAAGAGAGATAAAAATGAAAGTCTCTCTGGTATGCAAATACAGAAGCATGAAAAATACCATCTGTGTGGGTGGCCCGAAACTTTGCATTTTTCAGTTTGCAATGGTTGATAAAGTTTATGTGTTCCCAGTGTTTTATGAGCCATTCTCACCTTGGAAGGTAAAGAAAAGCGGATATTTTTTTAACAACGTAAATTAGCTTTGAGTTTTTCAGTAATTCCAGAACAAAATAATTCCCACTTACCCGGGACGGACTGATGTTATAAGACAGTGTGTGTGCCAAAGTGAAGAATGGGAAAGAGGAGAAAATGTGATAAGCTGTTCTTGTGATGCTGTGTTTTGTCCTCTTCAAAGGCTGTGGCTCACGTATAGGTGGCAGCAAATGTGAACAAAAGCCCACGTCTGCATTTCTGTCCTGGCTTCCCACCTCCAGAACGCGTCTTTAACTCAACAGATCTCAGACTGACTCAGTAACACTTTCTCCTCACTCTGACTCTGGAAATGTGTTTTCTACTGTGCTGCAAGTCCTAATTCCAGAGGACTCCCGCAAAGACAAGAAAGCTTCTATCAAAGGTTTGGCCAGCTTACAATTAAGATCGGTTATTCGGTGTTTTTCCATGCTTCAACCAGCTTCCAAAAATCACTAACGAGTGCCAAGCAAATTTGGTTTCAGAAAGTATACAGCGGGTTTGCACACCGTCCAAAGAAAGCGTTAGAGGCCCCGTTCAGGAAAGCAATTTACTGCCTTCCCTGCATCTGCAGTGTGTGGAAAAGGAATTGGTCAAGGCCATCACTGAGAAAATATTCAGACGGAAACAAGAAGAGCAGCATGCTTCAGAACGGCAGCTGCACTTGCTCTCTGTCTGAATATATGACCCGAAGATGTTTGCCTCTCACCCTGAGATGTTATCTTCACTCATTTGTCACTTTCTATAGCCATCAAGTGTTTCCAGTTCTTCCCTTTCAACAGCAACTCTTTGAAAGAACAGCACAGCTACTGTGAGCACTACTGATTTGTATTTTACTTGCAACGTTAAATGAACTTCTGAACAGCCAGCTCTAGCAAAGCGGACCCATAGGGCTTGCTTTCCAGGTTATAATTTAGAAGCAAGATTCACTTCCCTTCCATAGTTCCACACTCAACTTTTAGCTTCACTGGTGTAATGCTTAAGGAACTGTGCATTCCCAGCAGAGTGCTATGGCCCAGAGGTCCCAAAGAATGAAGAGATGAGCCAGCTAAAGCCAACACAGCTATTCCATGTCTTTCTACACTGCTATGGCACAGTCTGAACAGACACTGTGTTATGCTCAGACAACCTGCTGTTTTTTTCTAACTAGCTGCTCGCTGGGGAAAGTGGAGGGAAGGGCTGTTTATTTAGAAGTATGTTTTCCAGCATTTCCTGCTGAAGACGTGTGAGAAGAATGTGGATAAGGGAAAGAAATCTGGGAATGGAAGAAAGGGACTCAGTATTTCCATGAGCACAGGTAGCTGTGATGAATGCTGGAGGTGTGCTCGGTGATCCCATCCTGTCCTATCTCCTTTGGGAAGCTGGAAGAAACAGAACCAGTGATCAGGCTGAGGCAACTCAGTGCAAGAGGCACAAGGGTATCCTCAGCTTTAGGCTGTCTTGCAGGTGGTAGAGAAAGATGGGCTTCTCTGCATGAGTTATGTGACCTCTTAAGGGTGAATTTTCATGAGACGGTTCATTGCTTGAACAGCTGATTGGCCCTGAAAAGGGCCAGTTCCCCTTCCCCCCTGTCTGCTGGCTGTGTGGCCCTTGCCTTCTCCTTTTTGGGCTCTGGCACTCCGCTGACCTTGCAGTGAACCAGACCAGCTCTCTAAGAAATAGGAAATAATCTCCTTTATCTTTTCTCTCCCCCAGGTTAATTCTCTCTCATTATAATGAGGTGAATCAGTCAACCAAGGAGGCAGCTGAGAGCCAGAGTCATCGCAAGGGAAGCGGTGTGGGCAAGCATGGAACAATGTGCTGAGCAGGACAGTCGTGCAGCAGCACAGACAGGAGAGCATCTGTTTTCATCCACCTCTGAGCCTCTTCTTCACTCAGCTTCTCTTCTCAGCTGCTCTCCAGTCAGCCCAGAGGGAGCCTTTGATGGCTAGCTGCTCATCACTGCAAGTTTACTGCCCACGTGTCTTTCATCAGTGCCAATGTCAGATGAGGTAAGAACTATTTAAATTGGCAAGAACATGCCTGTGTGAGCAAGACCAGAAGCAGGGGATTCTTATCTCCCAGTAAACTAATACAGACCACACCTATGCTTGAGTCCAAAGTCACGAAGCTGATATGGACACAGTCCAGCTAACTCTAAACCAGCTGACTCAGATGCTGATGGCAACAGAGCTACAGCACATGCTCTAGTCTCCAAAATCCATGCAAGGCCTCTACCTTTCCAGAATGGCTTATGAAGAGATGCTCTGTTGTATTTGCCCTTGATCTTTTTCTTTTCCTTGTTTTGTTTTGCTATTATAAGGCAAACTAAACCACTTCTATCAATGAGAGTCCAGCTAACCATCTTCAATAACTCATTAAAGAACAGGAGGGTTGATATGGCCTCATTCTCATTCGACCGTTCTTTCTTCCAGTCCTATTCCTTCCCTGTTGTTAGTATTTTCTAAATTAGGGTATGCTCACTGCTCACTTATTTACATGGACAAAAAGGCTGCTGCTGATGTGAAATGCGCTGCTGCTTGATTGCTTCCATTGCTGGGAGAGTGGAATTTATCTAAGCTGGGTTCATGGGGAGGAGGCTATGGAAAGGAGCCAACAAGATAGTGAGAGATGGCAGGTACAAAAAGACACTTGATCTGAGTGGGAATCAGTTCTGGCAGGCAAGCTGTTGTGAGTAATGATAGAGAGAGATGTCCATAACAGACGGCACCCTTTGAAGGAGGCCTAGCGATGGACATCCAGTTTCCCAGTGGGGGTCCTCCGTTGGTGCAAAGCTCTGGAAATAGCATGCACTGAGTCAGATGGGTGAGGGAGAGCATGGAAAGAAGAGCAGATCTGGTCATGACAAATGAGTCCTGAAGGATTCATGGCGGTGTAATGGAGAACACATGCAGTGCACTGTGCTTCCGAGTGCAGAATGGGAGGCCTGCACATGTAAAGAACCAAGAGCTGGTTTCCTTTCTAGGGGAGGAGGAGGAAAGCACTGAACAGCTGTGAGGAAAGCATGCCACAGCTATCTGATTTTAAGGGCAGTTTTACAGGTGAACATTCAACTGGCCTGACTCTTCCTTCAGTTACTTTGAAATCAATGAGTTATGCCAACAAACTTGGTGTCTCTCTGGATCTTCCCAAGCAAACTCCAGCTGGTGGGGTATGAAAACGGACTGAAGAACTGACAGAAAACAGGGACAGGAAAAGAATCATTTTCATTTAGTAACAGGAGGAGAAAGGCGTTGACACATGAGGAAACATCAAAAGAACTTACATACATGTGGCCTAGGAAGTAAAATTGGTAATGTCTTAAAAACTGCTTCCTTGACTTGTAAGAACTGATCCAAGATTACATCAGGGTGTGGAAGACCAAGAAACTGAATCAGCGTTAGACTATTACCTACATTCTAACTAGAAGGTGAAATAGATAAAATGGGAGTGAATTGAATGATATCACCTAAAAATAGAGACTCCAGCTGCAGGAGCGGCTGAAGAGATGTAACAAGATGTCCAGATGATATCAGTTTTTAAATGATGTAATTGTACCATTGTTTTAGCTGTCAGTTCTCTGCCATCTGTTGTGCATTTGCAGCGCGTTTTCATAGAAAAGCTTTTTTTCTTTTGTCAGATAGACTCAAACCAAGGAAAGAAAACCAAGCCCATCCGGGAGCCTATGTATGAGGAAACACGGTTTCCATTTTCTTGCTTTGCAGTTAAAGAAAGAAAATGTGCTAAGCTTGCTTTCTTTTGACCACAGTTCTTGTGCTGATCACGAAAGTATACGTCACCCTAAACTCCTGACCAGTTGCGAGGAGGCAACAGCAAAAGGTGGGCACTGTGTTCTCTCATCTAGGAGCAGACTTCAGAAGGAAGTATATCTGAAAAACATTGGTCCATCCAATAATGGAAGAAATAGGTACTGAAAGGGCAGAAGCTGTGCCAAGACAGGTGGTCAGTGCAAAAGGATGGCTCCAAACAGCTCCATCAGGAGTGTTTTCCTGCTGACCAGTCTCTGACCTGTGCCTTGCAGCATTGCAGACCCACTCTCCATGCACCCATATACTTGATCTGGAATTCTGAAGTGTTGTAATGAGACAATTTGATGAGAGCAACTTTGCAGCTCTACTTAATGTGAACGTTAAGGAAGACAAAAGGCAATTTATTTCTAACATCGCTTCTCTCAGCGCCTCTAATGTTTCTGCTTCTGAATCAAAGGGAGGCATTCTATAGTAAGACACTAATAAATAGCTTTTCCTTGGGGGAAGAACTATTTTCCCATCTTTAAGAAATTTCTTTGGCCATGTGAAATTCAAATTTGTTAACTTGCCCCGCAAACAACGACTCATTTAGAAACAAATTACAAATATTAGATGGAGACAGTGAACTTGATAATGCAGTACTGCCACATCAGTTGTAGAATAATGCATCTTAATGAAGGCTTCCCATGTGAATAAACCATTATATTTACAAGCTTTTCACAGTTAATGACCCAGAACTGGATAACGAAACTCACATTTTTAGTGTGGTCCTCTGTCAGCAAAAGTATACATATTAATAATTGATGTTGCTGTGAAAATAGGGCATAATAGGAAGATTCTTGAGTTTCTGGGAAAATAGGACTGCATGGTCCATTAACTTAAAATGCTTATCTAATGCTTGATGGGCTTTGTCTTTAAAATCCTTGTTCAAATTAATAAGGCAAAATGGACGTTTGTTCTAAAAGAGAATTTCATTTCCAACTCATCAGTCACAAGTACACTGATGAGAGAGCTGTTTGATCTTCTGCTCTTTATTCCTTCTCCTCTACATAGAAGAGTGAAAGGACCAAAGTGAAAGGACCCACCAGCAGAGGGAAGGAGCAGTTCCAGGTAAGCCTATGTGATGAAAGCCTCTGTGCATACTCTCCTTCACACTTAGGAGCCCAATTGCAGAGATCATTCTTTCCTAGCTTGAAATGTCTGCCTTTCTGCTTAGTCAGCTCAACAACTTTTCCCAACACAGACTGCTTTATTGTTCATTATAAAACACTTAGAGGTGTGCAGGCTGGCTGAACATGCTTAAGGCTAGAGTTCCACATCTAGGAGGCCCCATACTGTGGAACTAACTGCTCTTCAATTGTTCCATTACAGCTGCACTTACAAGGAAAGATAGTCTTCGTTCCAGTGAAATAAATACATTTCATTCCATTTCACGTTTCAAGGCTAACACTCATACGATGCCTGAAAGGTGGATTTACTGCAGCTTTTATTACTGGGTACTTAATTTAGAATGGTTTCTTTTCTTAGATCTGAAGCGGCACAGCTGAAAGATGCACTGCGTGGTTTTAAGGGACTTTTTCACTCATTGTTTTGCTACAGACAGCATTGTCCAAGACTGTAATCCTTCAACAGATGTAGTGATTGAGTAGCATTTTGTTGCTTCAAACGTAGCAGAGTTTGTTTCTCCAGAGGGCTTTATTTTCCAAGCAAAGCAAGTATTTTTAATGGTCATTTATATTCATGAGCAGCAAAAGTGAGATTTTTTTACATTTGAACTACACAGACAAGAACTCCTTACTAGCAGATGAAAGGAATATTCTACCTAAGCAGCTGGGGTCTTGCTCTTTGCTAATTTATCCTGCTGAATTTTAAGCTGTGATCCAAAATCTCTGCGGAAGCTTAGTAGATGAGTTAGCTGTGCTCTTCCTTTCTTGTTTTCTTGTTTTGCCTGGCTGCAGGAAGGATGTGTTTCAAAGAGTTCTCTTGTCTGATGAAGATTGTGTTCATATAGGTTCCATGCTACACAAATGTGGTGATAGCCACATCAATTATATGGCTGAATTCCTAAATTAGGCGCAAAAGAGGAACAACTAAACAAAATGTATTGCATTCATTAAAGCTTCCCTACTATACGATTCACTTCAATGGCTTTCCCAATTAAAGTAATTGTCATATGCATTCAAACAGAGCATTTTGTAGTAAGAGGCCTTGTTAGAAAAATATTGAAAAAGGCTGCTTCGTAGATTTATGCAATCTATAAATAAATATTGACATGTGACAAGTTTCCATAAGCTCAAAGAGAACTGGAGGTGGAAAATGCCATCTATATTCATGGCCATATAGGTTTATGTAATTGCAGTTATGTTTGTTTAGATCATATACGTGGGCATGCTGTCAAACCTCTACTAAAACTGGCAAGTAGGTTTTGGACTCTGAAAGGCAGTGTGACTCCAGTCAATGAAAGCCTAATTATTCAGTGGGATTCTTGCTTTCCTGCACCGTTAGACAGACTAGTTATCACTCTTTAGATGTATCTGCGTGCCTGGCTAAATAACAGTGGCTTTTGCTGACATCTAAGCATCCTCTAGGCTGCAAGTATAACAGAAATCATTGCAATCTTAAGCCTGATAAAAACAGGCCTGGTGTGTAATGCTACCGTGTTTGCCCACTTCCAGGAACTGAAGAAATATTTCAAATGTTATGTATTTATGGAGCTTGCAGTTTGTCCAGTCCCATATAATATTTATTTAGCCATAGGCTTGAATGTTTACACTGAAGGCTATTCCAGGAAACACTGAGTTGTTTCTAACTGGGTGAAATGAATTATATTTATCAGGAATTCGAAGAACAAGCAACGTTTGGCAGGCTCTTTTCTCAGATATAAATAAAAGCATTAGCCAAGAAAACATGCCTAAATTAGGGTATGCTTAAAAGAGGTAAGCAGGAGAAAACAGTTATTTAAGACCACATTTGTCCACTCATATATGAAGGATACAGAAGGAGGAAGAGCAGTGGAAATGTTTTGTGAGAAAGCACAGATAAGCAAACGTTGTGCCACTAACTCCTTGGTTAGGGCTGAAATGATGCAATAGAACAGTGTGAGAGCTGTGTATATCAGTAGGTTTGTGTCTGAGATGACAAGGAGCTTGTGTGGGTGCACATCCAAAGCATTCAAGGCTCAGTCCTATGAACTGCTGTGCTCCTTCTATGAAAACATGGGCACAGGGTATTTACAAGCCAAAAACAGACAAGTGGAAGTCTGCCAGTTTAAAAACCACAATAATGGCACACTGAATTGGCCTGCAATGGTAAAATAGAGCAAGAAAATACAGGTTGGTGTGTAGAACATATGAATGTTTTCAAGACAGTGTGTCTTTGAGCATTCTTAAGCAGTGTGGCTTAAGGACTTGTTTTGCAGCATTGGTTATGGTGGTGGTGCTGAGAGTTAACAGCAGTATGGCAGCAGTGTCAGGAAGATCAGGAAATAGGTCAGGATACAGTTATCAAGATATATGTGCTCCTAGTGAGGCTTGCTTCTCTTTCCAAATTAAACTGGTATTGCAAATTGTGATTTATTGGAGATTTAGAAAAACATGTGCTGAGGGAATCATGCTGTTTCTGCAATTAAGCTTTAATAAATAATAATAATAATGAGGCCTTAGTTGTGAGCCAAGAAAAATCTCTGGAATACAGACTTCTACTCTGTCATCAGGCAAAAGAAATAGAATCAAATTCCAGAAAACAAACATAAATTTTTCTGAAGTGAGGAGACAGTAAGGAAAATAATACTGAGTTAAGCAAAAGGTTGAACTCTCCTTGTTGCATGTATTTGCAGACTTCTGAGATGAACGTGACTGAATTTTTCCACAAATCGTTATTCAGAACATCAAATGGTCTAGCTGTTTTTGTCAAGCACTCTTTACATGAAAGCAACACCCACATTTTAAAAATAACTATAATTACAAGAGAAATTACATTTATCGCAGTAAAAGTCAGGTCTCCTTTGGGATGGACTTGGAGTAATGGATGGCTAGAGCTTCTAATTTATCTGTGTCGTGCAGCATTAGAAAAGCAAATTCAACATATTTACACATGAAGATCTGTGGTCATTTTTTAGAGGGCTGACATGATCATACATCAAAGAGACTTGACCTTTGGAGCTCGCTGCCTATCTATCAGTGGGAACCCATGCTTTCTTGCCGTTCATTTCCTTTGGAGAGCATGGATGGGAATGTGGCATGAAAAGTAAAAGTGGAACACAATGGGGAAATATAAAAATACCAGCAATATGAACCAATTATTTTTATTTAGAGGTATTCTTCCCCCCTCTCCTGCTTACTTTGATAATATACTTGATAAAGAGTAATGAGTCTGAGTGCAGAACTGAAAACATCAATTCTCTCTCTCCTAACTGGAGGTCAGGAAATGAATTCAATCCATGTGTTTGGTTTGAATTCCCTTCATCCCTGTGATCAAATAGATCTTCCTTCTCATAAAATGCAGTAGGTGGCTATTTATGCCCTAGTGATCTGTTACTCCTTCCATTGGCCACTGTGAGAGGAGTGCTTAGCTGTGAAGACTTGTGAGAAACTGTTATGGGATTTGATAGGAAATGATCCCTTGTTTTGCAGAAGGTATATTGTCTAATATATATTTTCAGTACGTTCCAAACATTCCTCATTTAGTCTATGCCACTTAAAATCTTTGTCTTAAAGAGAGTCAGAATCAGCAGTCAAGCTCTGGTTACCTAAGCTGGCCACGTTTACTGTTAATGACTAGCAGATACGAAAGGCAATAATCCATAACAGTGTATCTGTATTTAACTTGGTGAAACTCAGATAAATGCACATGCTACTTCCTACGGATAAGATTTCATGGTCATTCTTAACTGATGACATGTGTTTGGCAGATGTCTGCTGCAGGTACAACTAGCTTTCACAAGAGCCATAACCTACCGAAGTGTAATCCCATTGCTGGCTAAGGAAATCTTTCAAACTCTCTGGGAGAAGCAGAAAGCGTATTTTCATTGAAAATTAAATCATTGTTTTTCAAATGATCATTTAAGAGCTATAATAAATAAACCAAAGGAAAAGCAAAGATGGATCCTCTGTGAGGCAGGTGCTCAGAAGCAGCTTCACGAGGACTTGAAGGAAGGGTGATGGTGGGAGGAGATGTGCGTTCTGGGTTGGGGGAGATTCCTCTCTCCATCTTCCTTGTCAGTAGGGTCACTTTCATTTCATTTTCACCCTATGCAATCTACCTGACCACAGACTTCCCTATACTTCTGCAATATTTAGGTTCTCTGTTTCTACACTGACATTGCAATGTGGTAATTCTAATGTCCCTTTCCCTTCTCTTGCCATACGCACACACTAGGTTGCAAAAGGTTGTGAGAAGACACTGCTCTTTTAATTCTTCAATTGTCTTGGCCCTCTGAATTAAAAAATGATAATAGAATTCCCTTTCTCTGTCATGCCTGCATCACATTCCTGAGGCAAACTCTAAACTGTCCCCTTCTGCCATGTGCGCTGCACTGTGTACACAAAGCACAAGAGCTTAAGACAAATTGAGGTGCTTCTGTGCCATCTATCATTTCTGTTTAGTTCTGCATTCCTTAGAGACTCCTTTTAAGAAGGGAAGACTCTTAGAAATTAATTTCTTGTCTTCTGTTAAATTAGGAAAGTCTGAAGAACAAACAGGCTATGGTACTTTATGTTCTCTAGACAGCACCACTTACCATCCCCAGAAATATCATTTCCTCTTCTCTCATTTTCTCTGTTTTCTTGCGCTGGATATATCCTCGCCAAACCTGAATTGTAAACAAAACTCTAATGAGATAAATGGGCCTTGTTACAGCTTCCTTTGCTGTGGCAGACAGAGGAAAAAACAAATAGAGGAAGGAAGGGCACAATATACAATTGAAACTATTACTCTTTAACAGGTTAGCAGCTGCTATGTTCTTTAAAAAAGAAATTCTGAAGTTTGTTATCCTCTCGCACTGGCAGACCTATCTTCTAGCACAACAACATCAGGGTTCAGAAAGTGTTTAAGGATTTAGAGTGAATTCCTGTTCTCATCAGGCTGAATTATTCCAAATTACTCATGCATAAGGAATTTTTCTGGAATTTAGCATTCTCATTTTTCTCAAGATATGAAATGAACTCTTTCCCCAGGGACCCCAGGAAAAGGCACTGCATTTCAAGGTGATGCCAGAAAGAGCAATTGAGGTCATAAAAATCAGAGCAGAAAAACAACATGTAGGTTATAGAGTCATCCTGCACCGCCGGAGCAGGGCTGTTTCCATTGATCTCACCTCTAGGGTTATGGCTCATTTTTTTAAGTGGCTTAAATGATGTATTTCACCTTGCTAAACACCCTGAGAGCAATCCATTCAGAGTGTTTCCCACCCCATGAGCTGTGTTGCTCTCTCTACCGCTGTTCTTCTGAATAAAACATATTGTCCCTTGCTCTCAGCAGAACTCTCGTTACATCAAAGCTCTCACCTTTTGAATGCAGGTGGCGGCGTCATCTGGATTTGGACCAGCCTGTTCCTGAAGTTTTGTATGTCTTTTTCTCTTCTGTTCAAGGTAGATTTGCTTCATGAATAATGCTCGACGCCGGCCTTGGCGAGCCCGCTCTGCCACCTGGATCATTTTAATGGCTTCTTCAAATGTCATGGCCTTGACAGGTTTCTTCAGCAGCGCAGCCAAAGAGGAAAGGACAAAGCAGAGCGGTTTTGTTAACTGCCTACCTCAGTTAGCAGATGAGACAGGGAATTAACCTTTAGTGGAAACCTTCTAAGACAAAACATCTCTGCTACAAACAGCAGAGACTCTTCTTGCAGGGCCATCATGCGGTATTTTTGAAATTTGCTACCTCCAGAGACAATTTTTGAGGAGAAAGTGAGCCTGACACACTGCTGTCGTTTCTGTGGCATCCCAGGTAGGTAGGTGGCGAGACTGGACATAGCAGAATGAATGGGTGGAAGATGGAGAGAAAAGAGATGCTAAAACTCTGGGGCACACCTCTGAGCAGCAAGGAACTCCTGATCCTACAGTGGGAAACACAAATGGTTTATGGTTTATGCTACCTGCTAAGCATTACCCATTTGGGAAAAAAGGCATGAAGAACCATAGAGCTTTCTCCCACTAAAAGAAAAACTCCTTGGGCTGTGCAATGTCTTTTTTTTTTATTATTTTATTTTTCCTTTCTGTAGGGATGGGTTCCTGGATGGGCTGCTGGATCTTCAGCTCTTTTGCTGAGTGAAACAACAGGCTGATTTGAGCTAGCCAGACCTGGTCAGAAGGTCTGACTTAGGGAAAAAAGCATGTCAGAACAGGGCAGCTGGAGAGAACTCCTCCTTCCCACTTCTGAGAACTCATCAGTGCCTCGTGTTCCCCATGGAAAGGCTGAATTACTGTCCTTTCCTGACATTAATCCCCCTATTGGAGACAGTTCACATTCAGTGTTTCTACATATATTGTGTGGAGCTCACTATACAACATTTTCAGCAGGGCTTTCTACAATGGAAATACACAGGAGAACGAATGGTCTGTGCAGCAGATTCCTTTAATAAGCCCATGTCCTCTGATAAAACTCCAGAGTTTTGTGTGTACTCTCAGCTGTTTGTAACAGTGCTGTCATGGACACTCAGCAGCACAGTGCTCTGCTGCACAGCAGTCAGGATTTCCTGAGTGTACATGGCTTGCTATGATGCATACAGAGGTGCTGATAACCCTCCAGCAATCGCAGCAGTGGTGGAACTGGAGTATAGCACAAGGCATGGGATTCACAGTGGGTTCATATGAGATTGTTTTCTTCATGTTTATTGAATCTTGTTGTGACATCCTGGCAAAGGGAACCTGGACCCTGCCAGAGCTTGGTGTTTGCAGGTGAGCTGGCTGCACGCTGGAAAGGCTCACCTGCTCATGGCTGCCATGCTGAAAAGGAATGAGAACAGAACTGTGGGAAACAAAAAGACTCCAAGAAGTAACAGAGGATTTCCACAGACTGACATCAGACCATTACAGAATTTACCCATAAATTTACTGTGGAGGCCAGCGGGGCTGCAGCTGCCCATCAAAGTAATCTGCAGACTGCTTCTTTCTGTGCCTGGGAACCCTCCCTCGGTCGCTCTGTGGGATCAATGCTACCACATACCCAGCAGGGAAGCAGACTTCCCCCAGCAGCACAATTACTGCGGAGGATTCGGTGGCTGTGGGTCTGATCAGGACTGTCTCTTATGGCTGCAGCATCTACAAACCTCACTCTGCAGACACAGCAGCCCAGTTGTTTATTTCAGGAGGTGAGAGGGCTGCTTGCGGGCAGCGGGCCATTTCCAAGAGGTCAGAAGTATATCAAATCCAGAACAGTCTTCACCAGAGCACTCATGTACTTCTCCATAATGACTTCTGCTCTGCCAAAACCCAATTTTCTACTCCTCCTAGCAGCTGCAGCTCGATGGCTGTACAGAAGAGACTGCAGCCATTGTTTGGAGGTTATAAACAACTGAATGCTGCTGTGCTGACCTGAACTCTGAGTTTTGCCCATTCCAGCCAGAAACCCTGGCTCAGTAAAACTGAAGCTCACCTTGATTTCAGTAGGACTGATTATGTGAGGAGAGTTAGCTGGGTAAATAAAGCAGCTTCTAAGCTTGAGCCAAGTGCTGCCCTTTCTCTGACACTCGCACACACGGAGTCAATTCATTTCTGCAGTCTTAGGCTTGAGATGTGACTGGGTATTGTTAGGCAGAAAAACTCAACGCTACTTTCTGTTTGAGCCTCATCTGCAAATGGACTTAACTACCATAAAAATACTTCTTACTTTAGTGGCTCACGCTCAGGCATGCATGGCTATAAGCTACAAAATTAAGCATGTTATTGTGTAGGTACATGGCATGCTTACCTGTGTTGCCAATCCGGCATTCAACAAAATCTCATCCAGAGTTTTCTCTCTCTGCTGCAAGCCTTCCAGATTCTCCTTAATAAAATACTTTGGGATAGGTATTTCTGTGTCTTCCTATAGGAAAAAATAGTTGTGAGGTGCTTTTTAAAACTGCGTGAAAATCATATTACTTATTAGCTGCACACCTTTACAAAGCAATTAAATTGCAGAGAGATTATTGAATTTTTTTGGAGTGTTAGGGAACCTGACCTCTGTTACAGCTGCCGAGCTGTTACTTTGCAATTACTTAAGGCCTAATTCAACAACAACAAATAAATCAGCCCAGTTTCTGAACCATAGCAGACCAGAAATCTTTCTTTCTATAATGGCTCAATTATATTATGAAACTGTTAAAACATTTGGCAGGGCTGCCAGTAATTTAAACATGATTTCTGTGGAATTGAATACCTCTGGTTGTGTGATCATCCCACTTCTTTTTCTAATCAGCATGAAAAATAGATCAGTTCTCCTGCATTTTTTGGAACCCTTACAAGGAACCAAAGCATATAATTCAGTTTGCCTTCAGGTATTTTTACACTGCCAATGACTGGGATATCTCAGTTACTACTTGCAATCAGGCCTGATTAGAAGAGGTTGTCTTTATTCATTTCCATCATTGAGAGGATGTAAACAATTCACATTTCTACCAACTCTTCTCCTACAGAATGTCACTCTTGAGATTTGGAATAAGACATGGGCAGGCAGACAGAAATGCCCCAAAAGTGAAGACGCTGCAGTGGCATAACCTGTTGTTTGTATTGTATTGAATCATAGAATGGCCTGGCTTGAAAAGAACCTCCAAGATCGTCTAGTTTCAACCCCCTGCTGTGTTGCAGGGTCGCCAACAACCAGACCAGGCTGCTCAGAGCAAGTGGTTTGTCTGGATGACCTTGCATATGATGAGTCAGTGCAGGGATGAGGAGCTGCTCAGCTAGCTAACCTGGGCTTTAATCACCAGAAATTCTGGGCTGTGACTTTTACTGAATGCAAAGATGAAATCCAAGCCATAATACCGAGACAGGCAGGAGTGGGGAGCACACGGACAGCTTCTCTTCATAATCTCTTTTTGAGGCCCAACACTGAAAGATCAGATTTAAGATGTTTATCCTCACGTCAAATTTGCAGCCTTTTAGGCAAGACCCAGCTCCGTATGGGATGTGTGTATCCAAATCCCTTTATAATTACCCTAGTAAATGGAGTCACTGAATGCTGGAAGGCAATTGTACAAAAATCAGAGGAAGATGAAACTTGGCCCTGCCTCTCCTTAGCAATATAGCAAAAAGGAGAGGAAACATGGTACAAAACTTCTTCAGCTCTTTTTATTTTATTTTTCCTTTTATTTTTGTAGTAGCTAGGCACTTCATGCCTTCCTAAAACAAAGGTGTGGCACAGGGATTTGAATTCGTGCTTGGCTTTTACTAGATGTCAAGCATTGCTTTTCAGGCTTGCCAACTCTCCCCTGCAGGTGGATTTACTGATAAGTCATGAAAAGAGCAACCCTTAATGATTTCAGAATACCACTTGAAGGATCAGTTCCCCCACAGGTGTGTTTATACTCTCCAGCATGCCTTCTCATAGCTCAAAATAATGCTCTGCTGTGCTTAAAAGTGAAGGGATGGTTGAAATTCTTGGCAATTGCTAGCCTAAGTTTGCAGCGTGAACTACGCATGCAATTTCAGCCAATACTATGGCTGCATATCTCAGATTAATGCTGCATAGGAGGCAATTTATCTCAAGTTATAGCTGAAATCCAGAAAGCAGCCGTACTTGAAGCTTCAATTATTTAAGAGCTGTTATCAGTGGTACCTAAACGTGACAATAGGTGGAGCTGTCTGCGAGAGAAGTAACTAGCTGTTAACAGCTCATTTCTCACGCTGCTTTTACAGCACAACCTCAAGATTTTGCCTTATAATCAAGGCAGACTTACCGGGAGAAGCTTTAGATCTTCAATGATATTATCAGTGTAATGAAACTCCGAGTTCTCCAGCTCCACCATCTCTTTCTTCACCTCCAGGATCCGGCCAATCACTCCATCCAGCACTTGCCGAATCGCTGCCCGTTTCTGCTGGTGAATGAGGTGGCTGTGGGCCTCCTCCAGGTGATGGAAGATCTGTAGGTACTCGATGTAGGAAGCAGACAGCATCCTGAATACTTTCACACGGTCCTTCTCTGGCTGGAGGAACTGTTCTCTCTCTGTCTGGAGTCGGGTGTCAAGGTCTTTCTGGGCGTTTGTCCATATCTTATTGTAGGTGCTGACAGAAAAGAGGAGACCATCTTAATGAGACATAACAGCTAGCACGCAGGGATGTCAGGACTCCACACGCCTGGTAGTGCAAACCATTATATTTCCAAAGGGAAAGGGCTGTGCTGGTGCCAATGACAGAGTGTATCCGCGTGTGCTATTTCAGAAGTGAAGGATTATTCTTTTCATTGCACTCTAAACAACTGCTGAGCATGTGGTCCAGAGGCTGAAGGGCTATGCGATATGGAAGATGTAGCCTAACACCAGATTTGTTTGCTGAAATGGCTATGCCATTTATCCAAAGACTGCTGCACTTTTGGTGGCAATGGGCTGAGCTCTGATGAATTGGCCATCAGTGGCTTTTCATTCTAAAAGCAGATTGATGCTGAATAAAGAAACAAACCAAAGCAATTACTTGTGTTCAGACACAAGCCCAAACAGCAGGTTTGTCATTTGATGGTGGTAACACCCACGGTAATGAAAGATCCTTTCAGCTGGTCCAGTTCTGCTTCACAAACTCTCTTCTAACAGAGAAAGCTGACTTGTTTCTTACACCTAGAAAGAAGGCTGCTGAGCTCAGTGGTAAAATCTAGACCCATCCACGCACTCAACCTGGCCATTGCTTGCAGCTCTGAGAACCTCTCAGAGTAGCATGAAGACAATAAAACACTCTGCCTTCATTAAGTGAGCTTTCAGGGCAGGTCTCTTGCTGTTCCGAGCAGCACTTGTGTATTCATTCTGACAAGAAAGCTGGGCAGCTGTTAACTTTGCTTGTGCTTGATAAAAAACGCCTGGGAAGGAGCTCTATCAGCTGATCTTATCATTCCCTGTACACTGAAAGTACAGAATGACCCACTTCCATTGCAAGAGAGACCGAGGGGTGGCAGGACAACACTCCAGCCCACAGGCTCATGTGCTCATAACACGGGCGTGCTGCATGGCCAGGATGCTGACAGAGCTGCCAGGACTCACCGGAGCAGCGAGCAAAAACATCAACAATCCCACCTCTGCTATTGAATTTGCTCCATTAACTTTTTCAAGTGCATACTATACTTTTCAGCTGACCTGCATTTATGCAGGATGCAGCTGGTCCTGCTTTTCCTACTGCCTCTGCAGCCCACCCAGTTCTTTCCCCTTCCTTTTTTCCTGCTTCATTTACATCCCTTAGCAGCAAGTGAATCACTCAATTGCAGCAATTAACCCAGGTGTGGGAGATAAACAAAATAAAGCCAGCAGAGTGGTCAAGCTGGCCACAAACAAGTGTACCGTTAGGTTTGACCTCGTGGCTTGGGCTGGTTGGTCAATGGGAGTTTTGTGCTCTGTCTCTGAGGCCAGGAGGGTGTCTGCTGATGAGATTCATTAGCACAGAAGGAAACAACGTGGTATTGTACTCACTTAGCTTTTGCCTACAAGCAGACAACTTGGTAGTGGAAAGGTTATAAGCCTTTGAGGAAGCTTGGCTCTGTAGGCTGTTTGTGCTGCTATGTGGATAACTTATAGTCAGCAGGTATCTACAGGACAGAGCCTTTCTAATGCAGCCTATTGCATGGAGACAACAGGTTTGTACTGAAACAACCGATTCTGCAATTGTCCACTCCAAGTTACAATAACCTCTTTTTGTCCCTCCTCTTAAGCAAAGAATGTTGAGTGGTTCCCCCTGCTGAGCCAGCTAATATCCAGTTTCTTTTTCTGTTTTGAATGACTTCTTGATGGAGGTGGGGGGAAGAGAGCCTTAGCCCTTCAGAGTATGCTAATGTAAGGCAATACAAATAGGACATAATTGTTTCCATAAAGCATCTGCTTATCAGATAAGCATGAAGATGGCCGCAAGCACGTTGCTACGAGCCTTCATGGTAAAACTATGGGTGTTACGTTTGCAGGCTTCATCAGTGCTGATGTTCTGAGAAAACGTGGGCGAAAGAAGAGCCAGACTGAAACGAAGCATAGAAGGATAGATGCAGAACTGCTAGATCTTCAGCTGTGGTAAGTGGGCAGTGCTGTCAGGGTGAGTTATACCCCTGGAGGGTCTGGCCCCGCAGCCCCTGTGTGGTTAGCTAGGTGTCTGGGAACAGCACGTGCTCCATAGCTGGCTGCTGCCAGCAGAAATGCGCCTCGAGTGTCTCTTTGGATCACCCTGATTAGAAACCAGAGGGCACACATACAGCCGTTTGTTTCTCCTCTTCAAAGCAGGATTAAAGTAATTACTTCAGGTTTTGCTAGTGACTGAAAAGAAGCCTTTCTGGGCTAGTTTGAAGGATCAGATATGCGTGGTGTTTATAGCTTTTCTTTTTGGAGGACTTGGCTCTTCAGGAGCAGCTTAATTTTGGAGTGACTGAAGGGAGTGCGTGTGTGCAACTTGCATCCTCAAGATGATGCATTTAAAGCAAAGGACAGGCCTGACTTTTCTTGTCTCTTTATCAGACAGCATGTGATCCTGAAATCCCTGTTTGAATCTTTCCCTCTCTGCTCAGTCTCCTTCTGCATTAAGTTGTAAACTCCCTCAAATTGCTTCCACATGCTGAGTTGGGGATACAACACAGCCTTGGGTGCACTGGCTTTTTATTTAGTGTTAGTGGTTCACCTTGTAGGTTTGCTAGGTTGTGAGCTATATGTGTGCAGTGGGATGATACTGCACCAAAGATGGATTAGAGCATCTAACTAGCCCACTAGTACAGGTAATCAGCAGGACTGAATGTAGTTTTCCTACTCAAGGCCTGAGTTTATTAAAACCCAGAGAAGAAGTCTGTCTCTTGATCTCTGCATACAGTCTGTGTATAGCAAAGTAAAGCTGCAAATTGTCATAGCAACTACAAAATAAGAGTGCTGTGGGGGGAAATAAGGAACGTTGTAATGGGATGAGGAAAAAGCACATTAAGTGACTTAACTCCAGAGCCCCCAGAGCACTTTTCTGGCAGCTTACAGCATGGAGTGAAGGTCAGGCCTTTCCTCCCAGCCAGCATCCCTTCTCTTTGCTCCCACAAAGTAGAAACAGGGTGTAACACAAGTAGATAAGAACACTCCCTTGCTGTAGCATGACTTCTAGCACAAACCCCACTTCTGGTGCTCCAAATAAAGTCTGATCTGCATATTAAATGAAGCTTAGAAATAAGACTTTCCTGTTTAAGTTGAGAAATGTTTTAAATATTGCCGAATGATAGGGCTCTGGAATATTAAAACAAGGCAATGCATAACTTCACATGTTTGTTTGACCCATCTCTTATAAATAAGAGAAATCTGCTGGTGCTTAGTACAGCTGAGATTAGCCTGCCTGCTTGCCTTCAACTGGTTTTGAGACTTGAAGCACAGCCTCCTGGAAGGATTTGTGCTGAGCACGCAGACTGTCCTCAGACCACTCTTGAGCCAGGACTGGAATCTGGCATCAGTGGGGTTGCTTTTGTGAGGCTCCCCCACCCCTGCCCTCAAGTTGTCCTGTTCTTATTTAGCAGCCAAAGGGAATGCTTTGGACAATGCCAAAGGACACAGTACAGTTTGTGCTCCAAGCTGTTGGCTTATGGACTCGTGTATGGGCTGCACCCAGGCTTCCTTGATGCCTGGCTTTTCTGGGCTGTCCTCTGAGAGCAGAAATAGCTCTAGATCCAAGCATGGAAATGCACAATATAGCACTGCATGGGCCCTGCTGTATTTTTTTGATAGATGGCCAAATGTAAAGACATAGAAGGGAAACAACTCTGAACTGGTGTCTCTCTTCACCTAACATAGAAGCTCCCTTGTTTGATTATACTGAGGGTTGTTCTAGCTATTTTTGAAGATGCATTTGAAGCATCTATACTGCTGTTGAAAACAACTTGACTGTCAGCTCTCCTGAAGGTGAGACTGTCCTGTATAAAAGGGAATGGAGGAAGGACCAGCAGAACTTCTGAACTGAATATGGCCCAGGAATCTGTGTGCTGGAGCAGGGAACTCTGGGCACTGACATCTGCTCACCACAGAATGGATCAAAACAGCAGGATGTTTAACTGCATCAGTGGACAAGGGAAGAGCTGGCTGATGTCATCTGTGTGGATTTTAGTAAGGTGTTTGACACAGCCCCCCGTAACATGCATAACACATCAGAGGGATGGGATGCCATCTAGAGGGAGCTAGACAGGCTGAGCAGTGGGCACAGGTGAAGCTCGTGAGGTTCAGCAAACCCAAATGAAAAGGTGTGCACCTGGGTTGTGGCAGCCCCTGCTACAGTGCAAGCTGGGGGATGTAAGGATGGAGCACAGCCCTACTGGAAAAAGAAAGGGAAACGGTTTCAAACTAAAAGAGGGGGATTTAGGTTGAATATAATGAAGTTTTTTAAAGTAAGGGTGTAGAGGAATGGGAACAAGGTTGCCCAGAGAGGAAGTGGATGCTCTGGAGACACCCAAGGTGAGGCTGGACGGCGCTTTGAGCACCTAATAGAGCTGTAGGTGTCTCGTTCTCTGTAGGGGAGTTGGACCAGATGGCCTTTAAAGGTCCCTTCCAACTCAACTGAATGTAGGTATGCAGCATCAAGGTGTCCGTGCAGGGCTGCAGGTGACTGAGATGTGGGCCAAGCAACAAGGAAGCGTGTGCAGGGGCCAGCCCTCAAGTCTCCTGTAGATGCTTGAGGCTTGACAGACCAGCCATTGTGCTAAGCCCTGGGCAAACAGGAGGCAGGGAAACCCTGCCCTGCAGTGTTTGTGAAAATAAAGAATCAGGAGACAAAGGTTGGAGGGGAAAGTGAGGCCCCGAGAGGAAAAGAGGCTCGCACAAATGCAGCTGCTTTGCTTCTACCTAAAAATCACCAGTCTTGAGCTGACTGCTGGTCTGTTGCAGTCAGCAGAGTGCCTGTTCCACCAAGACAAACTGCTCAGGTGACTGCTGGGCTCCATATATTATAGGACAGAAGCAGAGATCATCATGGCCTGTAAGAATGAAAAGAAATAGGTGTGAACATTGTTCAAATCAGTTCCTGCTTTAAAAGCATTTAGCCTGTGGTCTGGAGCACTGCTGACTCATGGAATAGAACTTGGTGAGGCCTTGCTCCTAATACAACAACAGCCCAATAATTGTGCCAAAATTCTTAGCTGTTGGTAGGGATAATGCTACTAGACATCTTCCCTTCGGCTTGCTTCCCCTAGCCAGGATGTCATACAGAATCAAGTATTTGGGGAACTAAAGCTCAAGGCAGTTATGCCCGCACCACAGCTTATTGGTGTGGCAATGAAGTTTATTTCTCTATTCATGATCCTTTTTTCTTTCTTTCCGTTCCTTAGCAAAGGAAAGGTCCATCTAGCTGCCTGTGGTTACATGCATAAAGCACAGATGCTCTGTCTGGGTGCTGCTCTACCTCTGCTAGGCTCTGTGCTCATTTAAAGTTAATGCTCTCTCCTTGGTTTCTTGGAAATTGTGGCCTCTTCTTTCAACTGTTTTGTAGCACAAGTGCTGCTGGGATATTTCCACTGACAATACTTTTTCCCAAAGGAGGAAATGTCTGAGCAACGCATGAGATCTTTCCCTGCCTGCTCATTACAGATGAAGGGAGGCATGGGAAGGAGTTGCAGCTTTGAGAATAGTTATGGTCGTTTTGATTCTGCCTCTTTTTCTCCTGCTTTAATATAAGGGGGATGACACACTGATGCTCACCAGGGGTGGAAAAAGGGGTGAAGATGAATCTGTGGATGTTTGGGAGAGAACATGATAGGAATGCCCAGAGGAAGTTAATAATTGTGGTGTTTGAATGGAATTTGAAGAATATGGCCTGGGGGCCACAGGGTGAATGAAGGGGAAAAGAAAGAAATGTTCAACAACAGCCCAATCGCTGAATGAGCCTTGGGCCCAGCGGGAAGAAAATAGGATCACAGAATGAGAAGCAGCATCATAGTACAGCCACCTAAAGCAGAGAGGAAAAGGGGATGAAAAGTTGTTCTGACTTTCTCTTACCTTTTCAGTTCTTGGTTTTGCAGCCTTAATTGTCTTTAACCAAGCTTTGGGGGTGTAATATAATAAATGTAGCTTTCCTTTGGTTGCTCGTCAGAAGCAAAAGTGGCGACTCTAAAATGTCTTAGGTTAATATTTAACCATTGGCTTTGTTATGTAAGTTCTATTTGTGACGTGAGATTAAATTTTTAGAGCTTTTTGATTGCTTAAAGCTCCTCGGTGGCAGTGGCAAATGTCTTACAGCCGATTAAAGTCTGGTACAAAAGGGAGCAGTGCCAGGGCTCAGCTTTGAACATGTCTAGACTGGGGCTGGTAGGGCAAGTTAAGGTCAAGATTCTATCGGTCAACTAAATGGTAAGCAAATTCATGAAAGAGGAGGAAACACAGCAGGAAAACATAAACGCAATAACACCAATGCAAATCTCCTGTTCAGTATCTGGAACAAAATGTACATCTGTATGCAAATGCTGGGGCTTTGAGTACTTTAGGAAGCGGGATATATTGCTTCTTAATCAACCTTACAGCAAACGTAGTGGGCGTGCTTTCTCGTGAGTGCTACAACTGTACTTAGAAAATGTCAAGCCTGTCTGCACATGCCAACTTTTCTTTTAGCTGGCTGATGGAGCACGTAGGCCCTAAGAGAATGCAGCTGAGTGCTTTGGGTGTCCCATCTATAACTTGATATAAAGCTCCCATAAGCTGCAAACCACGCTTCCATTAAAAGCAATAAACTCACATTGCCTTGAGGATGGCAGCGCTCCTCAAGAAGGGGCTGGAAATGCTGTGAAAGCTGTGTGTGGTGTAATGCTGTGCTGCAGGCGTTGCCAGCGTGTCCGCTTAGAGATGCAGTGCATGCGGGACAGCTGCCCTGTGCACATGCTTAGTAAATCCAGCACGTCCGACTGGCTGCACCAGACGTGTGCAATTCCTCTCTGTGCTGCAGCAGCTGTTTTTTCCAGATGTCTGAAAAGCAGCCTCGAATTTGAGAAAAAGCCGTGTGCTGTGTAGCATTTCTATCCAGGACACAGGATGTGGCTGCACAGCACTGAAATATCCGTACTGCAGGCTCGGCTGTGGCTCACTGCTGTGCCTGCCTCTTTGTTGCATGGAGTCTGCGTCTTGATGTGGCAGCCGTTCCTGCTTCCACCGCCTGACAAATAACGCTCGACATCCCTTTAAGCATCTCTGCCCCGTGTACCAAAGCTCCCCATGCTTTCCACGTCCCCGTGCTACTCACGCCTGCGACATGCCGGCCGCTCCCAGGGCTCAGGGCTGCGGATGCGGTGCTGCGCTGCTCCGCCGCGGCCGCGCCGTTGCCATGGAGACGGGGCGGGACGCGGCCTGGCCGAGGCGTGGGGCGCCCTGGAGACGGGGCCGTTCTCAAACTCTCTCTCCGCCCTTTCCTTTCTTCTCTCTTCTCTTTTTGCTTTCTGCTGTTTTCCTTCTCTCCTCATTTGCTTTCTTTTCCTCCAAAACAAAAAGCTCAGCAGCTGCATTCATATCCCCTTCAGTTTCACCTTTGCACGTCTGCAGGCAGAGGGCTGTGAGGAAGTTTGGTGTGTTTGCATTTCCTCCCAGTCACCCAGCACACACCTAGTGGTGCTCTCCCAGTGGGTGGACATGGCTCTGATGGCACCTAATGGAGCTGTAGGAGTCCCTGCTGATCACAGATAACCTTTAAGGGCCCTTCCAGTCTCAGCAACTCCACGATTCAGTGGCACGTTGCAATGCTGTACCATCACAGCCATCGTCTGGGAGCCCTGGTGTTGTAAGAAGCTGGTGGTGAGGGCTGCACATATGTTTAATTTCCTTGCAAACAATGGCTCAAGCTGCTCACAGGGTGGTGAAGCTGGAGCCTTTGGAAAAAAAATTAATTCTGTTTTAATTTATTGCATGTATACAGAACGAGGAGCATCCCTTACAGAACATTAAAGGCTGCCTCCTTTAAAAGGGGGAAAAATAAAAGCTAGAAAGGGAGGATTACAGCACATCATTCTGGGGGAAAAATGCACTCCTCCGCAGAGCGGGTAGGGAATGAAAAAAGAAAGAAGCTTGGGACAACGAGCCTTTGGCAGCGAGCGCATTTTTGGCCATAAATCTCTGCATGCCTGTGTTCCTTTATTTCTTTTGTTGTTGCTTTTTTTATGCTTTCCTCTTGAAGCCCTTGCTCATATAAGTAGGTGACAATCTTGGCTATAGGGTTTTTTGAAACAAAGCTCCTAGCTCCTCTGGTTTTGGAGAAAAGCTTGAAAATGTAAACCTTGAAGAACCGAGATCATAATAAAAAGCCTCTAAGATGTATTGGTTTTCAGGCAGCATGGTGGCTGTGCCTATCTCATGGGTTTGGCGTTTTGGTTCCTGTTTCTTTCTTTTTTTTTTTTTTTTTGTTTTTTTTTTTGTTTTTTTTTTTGCCAGGGGTTCTGTAAAATCAGTTTGTAATTAGCAGCATTCATTTGAAAGCTGGTGTGATTTCCATCAGAAATCTATCGGCTTCCTTTCACTGTCTTTGATTCTTACCCACTTGCAGGTTGGAAGTCCTCCACAGCAAAAACTTTGAGAGAGTTCTGCTCTCATTGAATGCCTTCATCAAGGTAACTGGTCCGCATGGGAACCTTATGTTTTCATTGCCATTAACACGGGCATTTGGACGGCACTTTTTTGCTGAACTATTTTTTTCAGCCAAGGGTTTTACCCGCAGAGTCCCTGCAGTACTGTTTCCATAAGTGCATGTGGTTTTAAGGAGTGATTTAGCCATAACCCCTAAGCAATATGCCTTTTCCCATCGGCCTCAAAATACCTTCCATTCATTTGCTTGGTTCCCAGGTCTCCAAGAGAAAGTGGAAAGCACTCATGATTCAATAAGTTCAAGAACTAGACTCCTAATAGGAAATTGCTTGAGTTCTTCCACTCTGCAATGTGTTGCTCAAAGGTAGCTTCTTAAATTAATAGCCGTGCAACCCATTGCATGAGCATGAGATTAAAAGGTGTGAAGCTTTCAGCTTTTTAGCTGGAATGAGAGTAGAGTTCAGCTGAGAGTAAATAATCGATTTAGGGTAAGAAAATACGCATCTATGATGAGAGGGACTGAGGAGTGTGAGATATTCTGTTTTGCTGCAGGTTTCCTGTTGAATCTTTGAGCTTTCATGTGAAGATTTGAAGTGAAATGGCGCAGGTTTGCCTGGGCTGTTCTGACAGTGCTTTCCTCAAATGGTTGCCCTGAGGTGTATCTTCTGCTGTGGCTGCATCTCCACCCGGGGCTGTCTCAGCTGCTCCCCATCCCCTTCTCCAAGCTTTCTTCTCCTTTTCCTGCCTTCATCTCCCATCTTGTCTCTTCGCCTGGAGCTGCCGCAGCCTGCTTTCATGTTTTATGCCTCTTTCCGAGCTTCCTTCATGTCGTGTGAGCTGAGAGCCTTTTGTGACAGGGCAGGTCCTCCTCTCTGATCCATTTCTGCAGGAAAGATCTAGGCATGTACCGAGCTGCCACTGAAGTCCAGCCGACTGTTGACAATCTGTCGATGCTGTGAAGTCTCTCAGTCTTTCCAGTTTGGGATCACGCTTCTCCAGCAATTCCTCCAGGCAGCTGGCTGATACCTCTGGTTCCTACCAGAGATTAAAGGGATTTGTAGCTGTTATTCCACGCATTGTGTACTTTCACGCAGCGTTGATAGAGACTTGCTTGTCCCCATCACGCCGCATTAAAAAATAATGCCGTGTTATTTAATCTACCCAGCAGGAATAGGTGATGGTTTTTCTACGGCGCATTCCTTTTGGCATCAGTAATTCCTTAGGCTCTTGCAAATGCAGGTTTAAAAATTCTGCTGCCTTGGAAACTAGGTGCCATCTTTTATTTTTTTTTTTTTTTAAAAAAAACCCTTTTATTACAAGCTTAATAGGCGACTAGTGAGCTTACGGGAGGGTAACTTAAAAACTGAGGGCCTTGTTCCTCTAAATTCAGGTCCCTGGCAAAGAGCTTAGTACACCTGTCTCTTATTGAGTAGGGGCTTAACGTGAAGTGAGGAACATAATAGAAAAAATGTTATGCCTTTGCAACTCCTATTTCAAAGCGTTTCCAGAGCTCTGGATTGTGCCTCGAGGTGCAGTGCTGAGGGAGGAGTGCTTTTGTGCACGCTGTTGCCCCAGGGAGCGTGCAGCACGGTGGGATATGGTCAAAAGGGCATTTCTCAACAACGTGAAGGGTGGTGGAAGGGGCCTGGGTGAGGCTGGGGCTGTGAAGGAGTGCTGGGAGGATGCATGTTGCTGAATGCCTCAGCCACCTTCCCCTGGAGTCCTGCAATAAACACCGATGCCTTCCCCATCCCAGAGGGCTCGACAAAGGACCCCTTTTGCAAGAGGTGGTGGCTGTGACTGCACACGCAGCAGGGCTGTGTGTCTGGTGGGGATTGTCCCCAGATGTGGACCTGGCTATCATTCAGCTGCATGGTGCAGCTGTGAGCCTGCAAAATGGGAAGTAGGATCTCCTAGGGTCAAGCCTGGGGAACCGTTGGTCTAGGCTTCTGTGCAGGTAGGGGTTTGGTTTCCCTTTTGGCTCTGATTGTGTGTGTAAAGGGGCTCTGGACATCATTCCCCTGCACCATGGAGGCTACACCTGTGTTACTGCTTCAGGACCGACTTCCAGCTCGCAGCAACGCATGCTCTGAAATTTAGGAGAAATGTCACTGCCACTAAGGCTGTGCTGGCCAGTTCATTTAGTTGTGTGATGAGCCTCTGAGCTGTTTGCCAGCTAGCATTAACCACCATCTACAGGAGGTTTGCTGCTTACTTCAAGGCTAAGTGAAGGGGTTTTGTCAGTAGTCAAGTCTATTAGACTTTGATATAGCACCAGCATGTTCATCAGGCCCGAGCACGGTGCATGGAGGAGGAGGACTGGAGCAGAATTAGAAGGTATAAAGTTCAATTCTAATTTGAAGAATTTTCCTCTACCACTTAAATGTGGGAAATGTTCCTGTGGTTTCAGGTATAAAATGTCATACTTCATAAGGAGTGTGCGTTTTAAATCTCAGCCAGATATTAAATGCCATGCCACACTCCACTTCTCTCTTTGTTAAAAAGTAAAATCCCAAATCATCCCTCGTGGAATGATGTTGTTCAGTAAAATTAAAGCTTTCAAAAGAGCCAGTTCCAATAGTGCCAGCTCTCTTAGCATTAGGAAACATCTGGTAGTGTATTGATTTTTATTCTGTATTGACAACTGTTCCTCAGCATTCAGCCTTTTAATTATCGATGATGTTGTTCTTCAGGTTGTCTACTAGAATAAATCTTGCCATCAATACAGACCAACAAGTAACGTACACCAGATGTTTTTTGGTGAGAAAGAAGCAGAAAAAGGGGTTGGACTCGGGCTCCTGGTGATTATCCAAGTAATTTGTTAGCAGAGGTTTTAGGAAACTAGCTGGCTTTAAAGTTTGGCTTCAGCTTGCTAATTTTGAATAAATTAATGCAAACTCTGTCAAGCTTTAATCACTTAGGAGGCTAAAGGCCACTTCTATTCTTTTCTGGAAAACAAATGCTGGAAAAAAGTAGCATTTCTTTTGGTCTTGTAATGTGAAGATGTATTCATTGTCAAATGTGACATGGCACTTCTGGACAGGCCCACTTTGGTTCTTTCAAGATATAGGGTACAAGGGTGGATAGCGATAGGATAAGGGGGAATGGTTTTAAACTGAGACAGGGGAGGTTTAGGTTGGATATGAGGAGGAAGTTTTCCAGCCAGAGGGTGGTGAGGCACTGGAAAGGTTGCCCAAGGAGGCTGTGGATGCCCCATCCCTGCAGGCATTCGAGGGCAGGCTGCATTTCAGAAATAATCATGGTGAATATCCATGACTTGTTTCTCGGGGTGGCCTCTGACCAAAATTTATGGAGAGGCAAAATGGTGATAGGTCTGTGTGCTGCTATAGAAAGGAAAGCTTTGCTTCACGTAGAGGGCTTCAGAAGAGCTGAAATGGGATTTAGGAGGCAACGACAGTTTGTACATGTCTCTTAGTCCCTGTGAATTACATAAGTGTAATTTTTAGCAGCTGTCTCAGTGACGTTTTTCCAGCTGAAAGCCCAAATGTGGGTGGTTTGCAGGGAAAATGCCGTGAGCTCTTCCGAGACCTTATGGGTAGGATGTTTTGGCAGTTCTTGAAGCTGTTCCAGTGATGTTGGTCTCAAGCTGCCTCATCCCATCCTTGGTCAAAAGGCTCATGCAGAGAAAGCAGCAGAGAGTTGGTATTTTCTGGTGGCTGCAGTTGTGGGGATGGTTTGGAGGCTTCAGGAAAGAGATCCCTGTTTCTCATGCTAGGTGAGGCCCCAGGCTGCTCCCATCTTTGAGCTGCCTGTGGTCGTTTCAGTTTCTATTTTGCATAGACTCATAGAATGGGTGGGGTTGGAAGGGGCCTCGACGATCATCAAGCTCCAACCCCCCATCTTCAGCTTTATTTCCCTCCCTCAAATTCTAGCATGCATTGCCTCATTGCTTTTGCCACCAAGGGAGAAAAGGCCAAGCCCAAATTCTGAAATATTTTCCAGAGCCAAAAACAAACTCGTGATTCTGATGGGGAAAAATGGCAGAAAGTTTGACTTCTAGCACTAGCTACTTCTGCACATTGTTTTCCTTTCAGTTGCTCAAGCTGTTATCCATTCCTTTCAACTGCATTTATTGTCTGTGGGATTGTAGTTGAGCCGAGTCAGTGTGTCTCATGCTGCCTAAAACAGGCAGGAGATGCGGTGTGGCTGGCCTCCTGGAGAGCCCTGGGTTGGAGAGAGCTCAGAACAGTGAGAGGCTGCTTGCTTTCCATGAAAAGAGGCAGAAAAGGGTCAAAGACGTAGGTCACTTCATCAGTGTGCTGCTTTGATGAGTCGTGGAAAAAATAGCTGTTTTACCCAGTTGAGGTAATTAAGTAATTATATATATTTGCAGCGAGCCATTAATGTGAATTTATGGGGCAGCAGCCTTGGCTTCAGCTGTCCTACGGAGATGGAGTTATAGAGACTGCTGGAAAACAGCTCATCTAGGGCAAGATGTTGTGTATATGACTAACGCACCTTTGTGGTAGAGCTGGTGTCTCGTGGGTTGACCAGGATAGAGAAGACAGCTCAACCTTACAGGGGTCACATCTGGATCAATAAGATCCCCTTCCAGACACACCATCAGATTGAAGGGAAGTGTTTGGCCTCTGGGACTTTTGATGTCTCTAAAGCCAGCAACTGAAAGTGAGGTGGGTCTAAAGGGGAAGGTGCTGTAAGCCATCTGCTTTAGCAGTTCCTCACCCAGAAGAGGAGTTCATCTGCTGTTTGTGCACGTAGGCTGTTGTTTCAGTGCGTCTTGTTTTGTTTTCCCTGCCACTCTCCAGTAAAGCACCTGTTGAGTTAATCCTCTTTGATTCATCTCAAAAGTAAGGAAGTCAGACTCCTTGGGAGGCTGGGCAGCCCAGCTCTCACCTCTTTGGGTTTCTGTGGGGGAGTTCTGGCTAGCATGGTTTGGAGGCTTCCAGAAGCAGGGAGTGAGGAAGCTGTAAGGGGATGGAATGGGGAAATGCCTTGGAGCTTCCAAAGTCATTGCTCCCCATCCTCAACAATGCCTTGTGCATTCCAATTTTGGACACTGAAGGCTGGACATCCAGTGCCACCTATGGAGGGAAGGAGATTCCTCCAGGAGGCTCGTTCTCTGTCCCTTCCAAGAAGAAGCACCTCCATCACTCTGCTGGCCATAAAGATCCAAACACAAGTGCCGAAGGCTAAGATGGATGAGCAGTTTCCATGATCCCTCCCCCATAATTGCCCATCTCTTTGTGTTTAGGCTCTAGGGACATTACAGTCGGTACGTGTCAACTGAATATCCAGCTGGAGTGTCCCAGAGAGCAAGAGAGCTTCAACTTGATAGGCTGTGTGCATGAAGCAAAAACAACTTATGCCCAGCTAATTCATTAGTCACGGCAAGAGCTCAAGGGTTAATATCCTACCTAGGAGGAAGGAACAATGCAAACCCAGTGCATGGTGCCCAGTCCCTTTTGCATTGCCCGTGCGTCACTTCTGCATGGAAATGAGTGTGAAACTTTTTTTTTCCCCTCCTCGTGCTATTAATAAAGCTGTACACTGTGAGAGAAAAATGAATAACAAGAGGCTGTAGTTTTTAGGTGCCTCGACAGGATGTTTTCTTGCTTATCCTGTTTCTTGTAAACACTGGGATGGCTTTTGTAGCCCAGATGTAAAGGCAGCCTGGATTCATTGTTCTAACACCTGCTGTCCTTTAAAACGCACCCAGCACAACCCATTGATAAAATTCAGGCTCAGAAACCTGCAGCACCAGACCGAGCTCCGGTAGATGGCTCAAAAAAAAAACACAAACCTTTGAGAATCTGACATCCGCCCGATTTTTTTTTTTCCCCCCATTATATTTGATTCGGAGCAGGGAGGGGAAGGGAAGCTGAAGATTATTTTTTCCCTGCTCTTGTTCCCACAATAGCAATAAAAAACAATGCTTTCTGGCTACAAGGTGGTAAATTGTGAGAAATAACCACAACAGCTCCCTTTTGCAGTGCGAGGGAGGGAGCCGGATTTATGAATGAAACTGGTGGCTGTGATTTTATTTCCAGGCCTGTCTCTGCTCTCAGTATGATGAGATGAAATAAAAAAAGCAGAGAGAAAACAGCTCCTAACTATCGCAATCAGGGGAAAGGCACAGCATAGATTTGAGTGCTACCAGTCCTCGTAAGGGAGGGGTGAATGATAGACTGTGGGTACCATAGACACTGTCCTTTTGACAGACAACTGTGTGTGCAGGTGGAGAAGGTTTATGTGCCTTGTGTTTACTGGAATGTTTCTCTAGGTAGGACTCAAGCCTGCTGTTCAGGGAGAACCTCTTTAAAACATGTTCTAGAGCTGTATTTCCTTGAGCCTCCTCTCACACAGGAGCTTCATCCCATTTACTTGAGCTTGTGTTTGCAGTTGAACTGCAGTTTGCACTGTTGATGAAGAAACCTGTGTGCTTCCTATGTGGAACTTGGATCTGCACCCCCACAGATGCTTCCAGCATGAGATGGAATTGCTGTAAAAGCTGTCCTATAGCCATATGGGTTGTAGTGGAGGTGCTAAGTCATGGCTTGAAGCAGTGATTGAGCACCTGGTGGGAAGGCAGGGCCAACCCAGAGGAATTCAGGTACATGCAATGTACCTGAGTGATTGGAAGGGCCGGAGCCAGGATCCACCCCTTTCCAGACCTCATTTAAGGGATGGCAGTGGGGGTGAGGGCATCCCTTGCTGGAGGTCCCTGTCTACCTGAGGCCTTCTGTGGGTAAGTAAGTTCTTTCCTTTGTTTCTGTGCCCATGGCTGCTGCATTTGGGCTTGTTCTTTCTTGCTGTAGCCTGGGACATTGTTACCCTCCTATCATTGCTATGTTTTCTGTTGCTTTATAGTGTTACATCAGTATAATTCAAAATGTCATTAGGGCTTGACAGTTCCTGTGGCAGAGTGGCGGGGTTGTGATGAGCTGGAGTGCTGAGTTGCTTCCTGCAGCACTGTAAGTTGCTGGAGTGGGACTGCATGCTTTCAGTATTGGATTTTATGGGCCAAAGCATGAGATTCAGTTTCAGCATCTTCCCTTAGCGTGTGCCCATTGCTAGTGAGGTATTGCTTTTTGTATTGTCACGTGCTATGGGGAAAAGAAGGCCTCACCAGGCTTTGGAGCAAGACATTGAGGACTTGAGATATTTAACTAGGTCAAGAAGGTGGTTCAGCAGCATCTTCTCAGAGAAGAGACCGTTTTCTGCAATGCTTTTCAGAGCAGGAAGTGTTGCCCTTATGCTGAGGTCACTTGCATGCTTCTTTGCTTCACATGCGCTGTGCTGCGCAAGCAGAGGAAGCACACTGCTACTTATTTACTGCTGCTATGGGCAGGGGATGAGACCAGATGGTCTCCAAAGGTCCTTTCCAACCCGAATGACTGCACGTTTATAGTGCTGTGACAGTGAGATGCTAACACTGATTCCTTCCTCATCTCATATGGCAGCATTTCGGTGCTAAAAGAGCTGTATGAACCATGGAAAATGCATCAATTTTTCTCCCTTGTAGAGAGAGGGGTGTTTAATAACTGTTCTCTGTAATTACAGCAGATGGGAGATGCTTGCCTCAGGTATGGTAGGTGTGCTCCTACCTCAGGTCTTTGTGAGCTTTATTTTGAATTTCCCCTTCCATGTTATGCTGTGAAGTGGCACTGTGGCCCCTGATGTATTCATTTTCCCCTAAAATCTATCAATTGCTCTCTGGAGGCAGTGAAAGCTGCTAGGTATTCTTACAAAGAATTCCAGTAGGGTTCTAAGGAAGCATTTATATTTCCTATAAGTGTTTTGCTTTTAGACTCTGGCTTCCAGAAACCCTTTTTTGACCAAGAAAACACAAGAAAATCGGGCTACAGTTTTCTGAATTGGGTAAAAGGTGGAGGATGAACATCCGTGGCTGGCAAATTGCCTTTCAAGAGATTCTGAGCAAAACGGAAGCCTTTTTGAAGTGGTTTGCTCTAACTGCATTTTTTTTTCTCCTTGCTTCCTGTTCGTACTGTCTGCTGTTTATTTCTTGGGCACACCTACCAGCACTTTGTGTGTGGTTACAGGCAGCTTAGGAAGCTAGAAGGCCAACAAGAAGCAAGGGGGTTTTAAAACCTTGTTGCTTAGGATGCTGCTAATGAGATGTTGCCTTTATTCCTTCGTACCATCAAGGCCTGCTGTAGCCCCCCAAATCAGCGCTGGTTGAGGCGATGAGGGATATGAGAGAAATGGGAATAACAGATTTCATGCTGTGTAACTCTCCAATTAGGGATCCAGACTGTGGGCAGCAGGAAAACCTTTGTTTAGTCTGCAGTCAGTAGCTGGTGGCTGCTCTTCATTTCTGCTCCAGGCGCCGAATTGGGAAGCTGGGTCTCCTTCACAGGGAGATTTGAGCTGGTGCCATTTACAGCATTGGAATACAGCTGCGATGCATTGGTGGTAAAGGCAGAGCCCAAACTGAGGGAGATGTGTGCTGGAAGCTCCTCTCAGCATCGGTGGAACAGAGCTGTGCTGATGGTTGCAGGGATGCTTGTTTTGGTAGCTGGGTCTTACTGCCTGCTGCTGTTTCTGGAACGTTTCTGGTCCACGGCTGTGCTGTGCAGAGCTGTTTGTGGGACCTTGGGATGAACTGGATGAGGATTAAGGAAGCTTGAAGATGGCTTTTCCCCAGAGAGGGCATCTCCATCTGTCACAAGATGGAGGCCATAGGGCTGGTGAACACACGTGTTGGGTGCTGCTTTACGGGGATGGGAAGGCAGGCTGAGGCCATCCTGTCTCCTTGCAGCCGTGTGCAATGTGGCAGGTTGCTATCAGCTCCTCGTGTTTTGGCTCTGTGGAGCTATGGCTTGGTTAGACGTGGTTACCTCACTGCATTGCTTGTCCTGTGAGCAAGGCTCTGCTTTCAATTACAGCCCAGAGTTTGAGTCTACTAGCATGGCAAAAACGCAAATCCATGAGTATAATTGTGGGGATTAAGTGGGGAAAAGCAAGCAACAAATGTTGGGACTAATTTGAAAAACGTTCTGGTGTTTGCTTAACCTCATGCATTCTTGCTTTTTTTTTTTTTTTTTTTTTTTTTTTTTTTTTTTTTAACCCTCCAAATTTAATTTTGCACACAGTTAACCTTTTTTTGAGAGGCAACGTTGCTACAATGGATTTCTGTCTTTGAACAGGCTGCTATGGAGTGGAGCTGACAGCTCCTCATAACAGCATGTTTTTGTACAGGTTGGGCAGGAGGAGGCTTGGCGTAGCAGCACATCTGGAAGATGTGTTTTGGTTGGGCAGGTCAACTTCTTTCTAGTTGACATGGTGCTATGGGCTGATTTACTCCAATGTTAAGCGTAGAGATCTCAGCATCTGGAATGTTTCCCTGCAAGAAGGGCAAGAGGAGGCAGAGCTACACCAAAGGCAGCTTCATGAGGCTTTAGGGTGTCTGGCCCTATAGCGTTTCCGCTGGCAGTTAGAACAGCAATTAATTCAGTTTTGGGCTGTTTAAAATGCACTGTAAAAGCTCTGCTTATCTTTCAGTCCAGGTCTTGACTCCTTTGATCAAGAATGACTTGGATGATGTGACATAGATGGATTTGTGGGGTTGGGATTCCCTTGCCCAGCCCTTCAGCTCCCTGTGGCTCTGGTAGGGATTTGGCTGAGTGAGAATTATAGTCGTAGAGCCATTCAGGCTGGAAGAGATCACTGATTCCATCTAGTCCAACCATCACCTCCCTGAACCACATCCCTCAGTGCCACAAAGAAGAGCAGCCCTGATCCAAACCTCCCTCAAGGCAGTTTTCCCTCTGATTCGGGTTTTTGCCCACTGTTTCCATTCAGAGGTTGCCTCTGGGCAATCTGAGGCACTATGCAGTCTGAGCACAAAAAGACAGCCTGTGTCCTAAAGGGCTCACGCGTCGAGCACATGGGCTTTGGCTGCAAACCCAGAGATTAGCAAGGAGCATATGGTCCCTAAGAGGTGTGGCTTGCATTGCTAAAAGCGCCTGGAAAACTGGAAACCAAAGGCATTCTGCATTTTTTTCCCCCTTCCCTCCTGCGAAAATTCCTGTCAGTGCGAGCTGTAATCAAAAATTTAGAGCAGCTCCACAAAAAGTGGGGGAAAAGGGAGTCCCTTATTGGCCGCAGTTGTGCAGGCAGTGGTGCCTGTGTTTTCTACCCTTAGCAGTCCTCTTCCAGGGACAATGTTGTGGACTGATCCATACCACATGATGGCCGTTGTGGGGCCGTATTTTTTTACAGCCTTGTGTTTCCACGTTCTTAAATTTCAGAATGTGCTTGAGTCTCGTCCTAAATGGAGACCATCTCAAGCTTTTGCTGAAGTGCTTTCCTGAAGCAGGGCCAAAGGCTGTGGAAATTCTCTTGCCTTTTCTGCTGTGTGTATGCTCACAGTGGCTGGCTTGGTATTTACTGCAAGGGGAAAACATCACTTTATTGAGTTACAGCTGGCTAAGTGACTGAGAATAGGCAGGTTAGGAGAGCGTGCGTATCTGACTGTGCCCTCTCTCTTGTTTCTATGATCCTAATTCTGCTCTAAATTAATTCTTTTGTTTAGCTGTTGGGTTTTGTGTGGGTTTTTTTTCCTCTCCTTTTTGTTTTCGCATGAATGCTTGTCTCTATATTTAGGTCTGCTGGGACGGGATGTTACAAATAATTGTTGATTTGATATTATTAAACACTAACACGCTTGGCTGTGTTGCACTAATGACGGGGCTTTGGGGATATGCAAATCAATTAATTGCAGTAATTGCTGTAAGCTGGTTTGGAGGAGGCTGTTGAAGAGCCCTCGGGGTGATGAGCAAAGGGGCATTTGGAAGTGCAAAGGAAGAGGGGTGCTTCAGAGTAGCTGAAGGCTGCTACTTCAAGCTGCTATTTGCCAGCTTGTGTCTGTGGTGTTCTTGCAGGGTCTGTGAAAAGAGTAGGATGTGGGGTATGATAAGGATGGGAGGAAAAGGTCTCTTCTGGCTTCTGCCCCACCTTACACGTGCTCTCCTTGCCTGGGTGCATTGTTGTATGCTCTTTTGTCTTGGTTTCTATACGCATCGTGGTTTAGTCCCTGCGCTCTGGGTTGAGTTTTCAATGTGGCGCACAGATGGTGCTCCCAGAAATCCTGTTATTTGCTAACGGGATTTTGTGCAAGGCTCTTCCACTGTTCATTTTCTATTTAAAAAAAAAAAAAGAGTGTGTTTGGGTCAATACATCCAGACCCCCGTCCAGCTGAAACGTGCCCTCCCATGCAGCTGAGAACACAGCTTTATTTCTTATTTATCTGTTTGTTAATCCCTGAGAACAATGTCAGAGCAGCTTCTGTGAGGGGCTGCAGGAGGAAGCACCAGGGGCAGTACTTGTGCACTGCACTGTGCAGGAGCGGCCCTGCCAGCTCTGCCAGATGTCACAGCACTGCCAGGTGGCCTGGCCACTTCCCTCCTGCTCTTCTTGCCTTGCATGTTGTCCCGCTCTCACATTTTGCACTGGCACATGGCGGAAATACACTTATCTACTTAGCAGCTTCCCTCTACTTTAGCAGCATTTCTCTAATGCAAAGTTCAGCTATTATGGAGCTGCACCCCTCTGTGCCTTCCATTCTTCATATAGAGCCCAAAATTATGATATAAATAGCAGAGACCCAGCGTATGTGGCTTTTATCAGCAGAGGCCTTTCAGAATAGGTTAGGCAGGTGCCTGACAATGATAATACAGCTCTGACACTTCCTTGCAGCACAGAGCTGGGCGAGGTGGCCTCCTGAGGTCTTTTCCAACCCCTGTTTTTTCCATCGCTGCGTGACATGTGTCAAGATCAGACAGTGGGGCTTGGTTTTGCGTCACGCTTGCTGGAGAGAGGTCAGGGTTTGGCAGCTGTCCTGGCTAACAGGCAGTTATGGGATGTACTTCAGGAAGTTGGCTGTCTGTCTGGACGCTCCTCATCCTGCAAAGTGCTCTTCCCTGAAATGCTTCTCAGGCTTCTCTGCAGTGGGAAGGTGAGTCATGCCAGGGCAGTGGTTCTCCTTGGCCTGGCCAAGGACTCCAGGTGGTTCCTCCGGGGCTGATCTTAGCCAGAAAAATCCCCTACTCGTTGTGACTCCGGTGATGGGCAAGCCAGGGACTGTTCCCATTGGGGTATTGTACTGCTGAGCTGGCTGGTTTGGGATCTGGGGATGGGGTTGACTTGATCAATGGGAATACGTGCATCAGTGCTAGTGCCAGAGGGAAAATTGGGATTCTCTTCCAGATAGCACAAGTGTGAGCCCCTTTAATTGCATATAGGCTCACAGCTTACAGCCCTGCTGTGCTTCTCTGAACAGCCAGATCTGTGCTGCCCTCCAAAGCAGGATCCAGCCAGCAGAAAACCCTCATCCTCAGTCCTTGTGCCCCCACAAGGGTTTGGTTCTAGGCTGGGGAGGGATGCTAATAAAATCAGCCTGCTGTTGCTATGAAGTCCATGCTATCTAGATTTGGATCTGTTTTATTTGGACATCACTGCACCTATTTAACATCTGGCTCATACAGTGTTAGGCCATTTACAAAGGTTTTGTGACCTTTTTGTCCAAAATTCAGGAGCTGCAGGGGATCCTGGAAATTGCTGTTTTTTGCATCCTATCTTTCTTGGGATGTAGCATCTCTTTAGGTCTGTAAAATTTGGCAGAAAGCCTACCCAGACACTGATCTTCAGCAGTGCCCCATCGTGATCTTCAGATGTCCTCTGCAGTGCAGGATCTCTACAAAGAAAGCATCTTGTCAGAGCTGTCAGCTTTCTGTGCCCATCACCAAACGGGGCTGCTGCCTGTGCTTTCATAGCCTCTCAGTTGTGCTGATTTCATCACCCCTTCCAATAAAGTGATTGGATCTGATTTGTTTGAATTACAGCCTGACAGCTTCCATGTCTTGCAGACACAACACCGCGTTGCACGGCGTGAGGGAATGTGCTGGGCTCACAGCAGCCTGCATCCAAGAGAAAGCAAGAAAGGGAGCCTTCCCAGTGCTCTGATACCTAGCAGATGTGATGTCACCAGGTCAAGGATTTGAGAGGATCAGGCAATGGAAAAAGCTGTACTCAGATGATGCTTTAAAGCTGTAAAGAGGTGGATGTGATGGACTGAATCATCCTGTGCTCAGCAGCAGGTCTGAGCACTGCTGCACAGCTTTTTTCAAGCTGTGTTGTGTTTGAGTGGTCCTTCATTGGCTCCTGAAGCTATTTCTTAGGGCCGCACTGAGCTTTACGTTCATGAAAATCAAATCTGCTCGTGGCTTGTTTATGGATTGGGCACCATTTGCAGTGTTTCAGTGTCCCGTTTCTAGGGAATTGTGATTCTTCTTTTTCATCTTCAGAAGCTTCTGGCCCCCTAGAAAGGCTTTCCCCCCTCTAACTGGCTTCTGTCAAGGTCGGTGACCTGCTATGAGCTTGACTATGATGCGTGCAATATTAAAACCTGGCTCTTCAGCTATGCTGGGAGGATTTTTTTTTTTCTAAAGCACTTGCAGTTCAAAAAATCTGGGGCAAGCCGGACTGCCAATTATTGCTGTGCCTTTGTCCTGTGATCTGTTGACTGAAAATCTGAAGTAAGATGTGATCCAGCTGTGGTTTTGGTGCTGTTTTGGACTCTGTAAGGGAGGGTGAGCCCTGTCTGTAGGTGCATCCTTTCTGCAGAGCTGGGCAGGGTGCATCCCTCCTCTTCCCCCAATTAGCTGTGGCATGTGATTTTTAAACCACAGCAGCAGATCCTGGTAGGAATGATATTTAGAGGACGGGCTGTGCTTTAACTTTGGCTGGTGATCTCAGCAATTTGGCTTGAAAGCTGTGTAACAGTCCTGGGCTCTGTACAACCCTCAGGACGAGCTTCCTGGCCTGATGTTGCTATCAGAGCAAGCGGTGGCTCCTGGTATGAGGCCAGAAAGCTGAGGGATTTTTTAAGCAGAGAATGGAGTGTGCAAGCAGCATGCCAACATGTCATAAAATAGGTGAAAGTACTGGAAAAAGCCTTGAAGAGTTATTCTGGAGGTACTGAAAGGACTGGGGAACTGAGCTTTTCCTAAAAGTGGTGATTTGCTCTTTAAGAGGGCTTCTGTAGAGAGGTGTGATGGGCTGGGGGGGATCATGCGACAGCAAAGCAGTCTGGCAGCATCCTCTTAACATGGAGGAGTGTGCTGGGGGGAACAGCTCAGCCTAGGCCTTTTCATCACTGGTATGGCTGTTACAGGCTCTTGTGATGACTTCATGGCAAAAAATGTGTCTCTGATTCCTCTGTTTTTATCCCTCTGCTCTCCGTGATTGCAGCTAAGTGTCCTCCAAGTTATCTTTAGGACTCTGGAAGGAAAGTCTATGTGTTTAAATTCATGACTGATTTTGGTACGTGCTGTGTGAATGCAGAGCAGTGCTTGAAAGTACAGCCAAGAAAATACCAAGGGGATATAAATGTGTGTATTTAGATGTGTTACACTGAGGCTTGCTTTCCTCTTTGGCTAATGTCGCATTTTCTGGATGCCACGTCCTACTATGTGATGTACTGAGAGCATTTGTGAACTCTTATGCCTCTGCTGATTTGCCATCCAGTGGACATGGGGAAGAAAATGGAAACACTTCCAGCATGCTTGCTCTCTCCCACTTCCCCCCTACATCTCCTTCCCCATCTGATTTGTCCAGGTCGGTCCCCATCTTTGGTCCTTCCCTATAATTGAAGACCACCAGTGGCCGCTTTGTCTGGAACAGCTCTGGTAGAGGCTTCTTCCTCAAAGTCACACCTTGATGGATGAGCTCCACGTGGTTGAATGCAAGCCTTGCCAAGCATGAAGGACTATCAGCAATGTTATGGATGACTGTAGACTTCCAGCTGAAAAGCACGTAAAGATCTGTTGGCTTCTCATTTTCAGTCTGCTAAAAGAGTGCTCGTGTAACAACTTTTGGCTTTCCTTAAATCCTAATGAGTTCTTCTCCCTTTTCCAAAAAGCCTGAGATAAGTCGTTCCTAAGCTATCCATCGCCTCTATTTGTCTGATTTCCTCCTTTTCTGGACGTGTATCAGATGAGTGCTGTTGGGTGGAGGTTGGTTGGACTTCGGCCATCCTTTGGCTTCTGCCATGAGTTCAAAGGCTTTTATCTTTTCAGTGTGACCATTAAGCAAAAAAAAAAAAGGCAACCCCCAAAAACGGAAATTAAATCACAAACGACTTCATTAAAATAATAATCAAAGCCTCATGAAAGCATACAGAAACCCTGTAAGCTCTCTCTTCTTTGAAACTTGAATCTTATCTACCCCTGTCAAGGTTAATTGTTGCTGGGTTCAAAGCATGGACAAGCTTTCATTAAGACTGGAGTGCTGAGCAGTGGCTGGGCTGGGTTTATCTGCTGGGTGGTTTGATCAGGGTCGAATTCAGTCCAGTGTGTTATGGAGGGAGTTTAATCTGTAACTGCATTTCATCATACGTGTGGGTTTAAATCTGACTTTTAGTATTTCTTGAGGGTCTTCTCCCAAGGTTGTAATCTGTGGAGCCATTATGGAGGTGGTTGCTTGACGTTGTTTCTCTCCATATTGCTTTGAAGACATCAGTGTGGCGATGTTATTGGATCTGGAGTGCAGGAGCAGCTGTTAGAAAGTCACCCGAACATAAAAGAACCTCCTTGTTTATCTGTTGAGAAGCAAACGTTCTGTCCTGGGAGGCAAATCTTAACTCTCTACTTAGTTAACCTATGAAGAACCAAGGCTGATTTTTGACCCTGGTTTGAATCACTGTAAGAGCCCAACCTGTGCATTGCAGTTGGACTTGATGATCTTGAAGACCTTTTCCACCCTGAGCAACTCTGTGATTCTATGTGCCTTCAGGATCACAGCTCTGTTGGCTGATGTTTTTATTCCTGTAGCTCATGTTCTGCTGAAGGGGTGCATTGATAAGAAGGGCTATAAAGAACGTTAGCAATGAAAAAAATAACAAACTACATCAGTGTTGAAGAAAATAATAATGAAATGGGCATAATGAGTACTAGAAATAGCTTTATAACCTCTTGAGCTGGGAAATATAAATACATATTCTAAATGACAGTTCCCACCCTCTGCCCTGAGCTTCTATTTTAATCAGTCATGTTCGACTGGCGAGGTTAATATGGGAGACAGTATTTCATAGGCAAATGAGTTAAGATTATGGTTCTGCTTGGGTAAATCACAGAAACTCTTCAATGCCTCCATTTACTCAACCTCAAAACGGGGCTATTGGCGTTCTCCTCACCCCTGTTCTATCCCTTGAGACCCTCGAGCTGAAAAGGGCGCTGATGAGATACAGGAAGAGGAGTGCGATGAGCGAGGTCAGGTTGATGGTTGGGCTTGAGGATTGTGGAGGTCTTTTCCATCCTGGATGCTCCTACGGTTCTGCATTATTTTCTGACTTTCTGTAATTTGTATGAAGTGGAAAAGAGGCTTGCTTGTATTAGTGCTGGAATCCTTCCTGGTAATTGTGTTAGAATTGGCAGTGGGGAAAGTAAACTTGTTTTGGAAACAGTTCTTGATTATTTTTTTTTTATTGTTTTTTTTTTAACAGGAATTTTCATAACTTTATCAAAACTTTCCAAATCTTTTCATACCGAATTCCTGAATTCCTATTAAATGCAACTCGATGTGATTGATTAGCATTACATCTCCAGCTTTTCCTTCAGCCCACTCCTTTCCTGTGGCCTGTTTTCATTTCCTTGCTAATCCAAGCGTGTCTAATGTGCCTGGTTAGCTTGGGGAGGTTTTTTTTATGGTACAGATATGTGAGGGAGATCTGGCTAAGATTGTGTCTAACAGTTGGCATCCATAAATATAGGTGGGGGGGTGAAGGATAACAGAAAGGTCAGGGAGAGATGCTGTTGGTAAAAAGAGATGGTGGGGAGGTAAAACGTGTAACTTTGGCAATGCTGGATGAAAAATACATGCGAATGGATCCAGGTGCAGGAACTGCAATCCCATTGGGCTTGTATTGCTTTCTGCTGTCATGTTAGTTGCTCAAAGAAATGTGAGCACCCGCTCCCTGTCTGTGTCCAGTAGCCCTTGCCTTCAGCTGCAGGGCTTTGGCTCTGTGCACTGTCACGTTCCTCCTTTGGCGAGCTCAGAAGTGCTGGTGATAAGCAAGCATCTTTTGCTGGTGTGCTGAAAGAAAGGCCACCTTGCCTTGCAAGTGCTCTCTCTGAAGACAGCTTTGGTGATTGCATTTAGGGAGGTGAGTCCATTTGTTCTTGCTGTGAATTACAGAAACCAGACCTCTCATTTTCATACGGTCTATATCCACTAGCAACCAGCTGGTGCTAGCATTGCTATCAGCTGGGAGCCTGGTCAGGAAGCTTTTATTTACTAACTATTTTTAAAATTCATTTCTTAATCTCTGCTGCCTTTTCAGTGTTTCTCTCTACCTTCGTGACCTGTCTCATTCACCACTTATACAAGCCCCAGCAGTGTGCTGTGGGTAGGTGTGAGTTTCTTGGTGCAGTGACCAGATGGTGTCTTGCAATAAGACCATGCTGGAGACTTCCCTCGTCTCACTTCAGCACTCTGGGAAGTATGAACTCAGCATGATCTCTATGAAGCTGGAGTAAATGACTACGCAGCTCTGGAACAATCTTTTGCAGTCTAGTGCATTTCCATGTGTGAAAATGGGTAGGCGTGCAATTTATTAGGCTAAGAAAGCGAAGGGCTGTGGCTTTTAAATGATTTGTGTGTTTATTTTTGTGCACAAATCCCACACTTCCTTCATTAACAGCAAGTATTTACATTTAGGTACGGCACAAATCTGATGTTGAGTTTAAGATTAAATAAATCCCCATTTATGGAAAAGCTAAGTTCCTGTGCTTCCAAGTCTCTTCACAGTAAGTTTGGGTTCTGTATCTGTGTTGGAGACTTGAAGTTGAGCAGCCAGAGCTCCAACCAAGCAGGAAGGGTCAGATTTTAGGCTGTGTTAAAGGCTGGGGCCATTGAATAGCATGAAAATCCTTTCATGTGGCTGGGGGGATCCTCTGGAGACAGGCAGAGGCCAGCCTTGGAGGAAAGACTGGGAGCAAGGTGAGGACAGGAATCCAGCCTGTCTGAGGCACAGGATAAGGTTTCGCTTCTGGGGTTTGGTTCATTTGCTAAAGCAAACAAAACCTTGGTTTTGACTTTGCTCATTTGTTTCTCTTTTTTTTTTTTTCTCCTGGAAATGTATTCCTTCATCAAGAGGTGCAGGAAGCTTCGCAAAACTCGATTGGCAATGAGACACTCTCAAGCAATTTCATTTCTTCTTTTTGAAAGGTTTCCAGGTGTGGGTTCCAGTCAGCCGAGCACGGGACGCCCAGGCTCTCTTACAGGTTTGGTACCAGGGTTTTAGTCACCAATGTGATTCTGCAGTGTGCTGTAATGGTGGTTTATTGCTCTATGAAGCAGCGTGTTTTGTTTCAGTGGCATCAGACAGCTTTTTGAGGTTTGAACACGTTTGTTAGAGACTCGGAGGTCTCTGGGTGATGAAGCTTACAGAGGAGCTAGCATCTGTCTTTGGTGCCAGTGTTGATGTGCCTTGCAGCAAGGGTCGTTAGCAGACGATTGTCTCCTTCTGAAACTGGGTGAAGCCTTTAGGCTTTGCCTTGATTTGCCCTGTGTTGGAGGAGTGCTGTAAGGCTCTCTGTCCTCCTGCCCAGAGGTTCACAGTCACCTCAGGTGTGATAGGTTAACAGACACCACAAAAATCATAGAATGGTTGGAGTTGAAAAGGACCACGATGCTCATCTAGTTTCAATCCCTCTGCTGTGTGCAGGGTCACCAACTGCCAGGCCAGGCTGCCCAGGCAAATCATAGAATCAGTAAGGTTGGCAAAGACCTTTAAGGTCACCTAATCCATTTGTCAACTCATCACCATCATACCCTTGCCAAGAGCTTCATGCTGCATCATTTTGTAGAAGCAGATCTCCTGTGCTCTGAATTCCTCTATCAGAGCCATGGGTGATGGCCGCCAGGAGCTCTGCCCTCTGCTCTCACACATGGAAACCAATCTGCCACCTAAAGCCACTGCTAATGATAGGCATTAGCATAAGCAAAGCTAATTCACTGACTTCTCTCCAGTGCACCATATAATTGATTTCATCAAATGAAGTCTATGCGATAAAGCTCTGGAAGTGAAGGGAGATCTACAACTCAATTGTAGTTCAGCCACAGATCTATTTATTTTTTGTTTTTTGACAGCTTCAGCTTGCTGGGGAGGCCAGAAAGAATGGAGGTTTTACGAGGGTTGATATGTTCTTTATCACTGACATTTCATACCCTGGCTGAAAATGAAATGAAAACGTTGCAGGTATTTTTTGGATTAGTCACGGGAGGGAGAAGTCTGGGTCAAGACAGTTGTCTGGCTATGAAGAGCTTTAGCCCTGCATAAACCTAAGTATGCTTTTTATCTGTAAGTTTTGTTGTTGCTCTGCAGAATGCAGAATTGGGGAGAGACGAATGTGTATTCATTCAAACTGACAGGCATTCAGCTTTTGGTGATTCTTATTCTCTTTAGCAAAGTCATTGCAAGTCAAGGGTAGCTCTACACTTGGGCTGTGCTGGTGTACGTAGCAATAGTGGGCTGCTTTCCAGCAGTCAGAAATGGAGAACTGACCTTTAAATGTGCCTTCCAGCTCAAGTGATTCCATGGTTCTATGAACTGCCGTGGTCCTGTCCCAGCTTTTTCCCATGACTTCAGCAAGTCTCTCCACGATTGAGGATAGTAGGTTCAGTCTGTCATTGAGCTGGTGACCCCAGTATGTGCCAGCTGCCCTGTCTTTCCTGGGTGCTCATGTTTTCCTAGTCTCACTCCCTACTGAGGCAACCACACCACTGTACACAGTGGTTTTATATTTCTCTCCATGCAGAGCGATTTATGAGGTTGTGATATTAGCACTCGACTGTGTATTTACCTTTTCTTTTTTACTGCTGCCTGCAGCTCTAGAGAAAAGCTGAAAACGTTACTGAAAGAGAGCTGATCCAACTCCTGTCTGTGCTGTGATCCCATGGGAATGTGGTGGTCACCTAGGATGTATTCCGTACCAGGACGTCCTTGCACTGAGCTTCTAAGGGAAGTGCTGGAAGGCAGTGGCAATTGGCAAAAGGGATCAGTGCATCACTGGGAGCTGCTAACATGCAGCTTGGCAAAAGCAAGCTTTAAGGATGGATCTGTAAATGGAGAAGGCATCAGGGTGCAAGGTAATGCTTGCTGTCTGGGTAGAGGAAAGGAAAACTGGGGGAGGAGGGAAGTATCTTCAGAGAAGCAACAGTAATCCATGAGAAACTAGCTGAGAAATAGAAGCAATAAACATAGTGAACTTTGAAGAGACACTGCAATCTCTTTTTTTTTTCTTTTTATTTTTTTCCTGTCTGCTGCTCTGTTTCCTATTCACGATAAACACCATGTCCAGGAGCAAAAAGGAGAAATTAGACCACATCTTCTGGAATGCTTGTGTAACTGGAGGAATGATGGATGCTCTCTATGAATGGCCACCGTGCAGAAATAGCTTGTGCAATACGTGCTGTGGGAGTACAGCCCATCCAAAATATACTAGTTAGCTTTTTTTTTCTATAGATGGAACTGTTTTCCCTTGGGGTGCCTTTTTAAGAATGGCTTGGATCTATCCAATGGATATGTCTGCTGCAGCTTTTGAAAGCTTCGCGGTGGATCTTTTGGGAAACTTTGATTCTCTTTTGTTCAGTTGCCGCTGATTTTCATGGCTGCAGTGGATGCAGGATTGGTTTAGGCCAAGCAATAGACCTTAGGCTCTTCAGAGAGTGATGTTAAGGGAGTGGTCAAGTGAGAACTGGTGTCTCCTATCACTGATCTCGTCAGCCTCATGGCTTCCATGAAGTTGTATGAGATGTGACTGCATCATACAGATTGCTTGGGTGCTAGCTTATGTCCAGGTAAGCTGAAAGTGCCAGAAAAAGCAGTTTTGTGGGTTCGTTAGCTTTAAAGTAGTCATGTCACTATAATCTTTTTATGTTAAGGTTGCTCCCTTCTGAAAGGAGCTAAGATCACACAGATCAGAGAGGTTCAGAAATTGAAGGAGCAGAAAAACTGAGCACACCATCCAGAACCCTAAATTTCCCTGTGTGCCATCACCTTATTCTTGAACTGACCTGCAGACTGTGTCCTGCAGAGCTGTGCTTCACCAGCGATCCTTGTCCCTTTTGGCTTTGCTTACACAGCTGGTTTTCAAGTACTCTTGGAAAAACATACATTCAATACAAATATTATCCCTGTACATCCTCCCTCTGTTATTTCTTGTGTGCGGGATCAGCAGTTTGCAGAGCGTACCTCGAATCCCATCAGGGGCCAGAGCTGCCCACAGCCTATGAGAAATATTGCCTTACAAACTACTTCACCCAGTCGGTCCAAAGAAGAGCAAGTGGTGACTGGGAAAGGTATAGCAGCCCTGGGATGGGTTGTGTTCAATCAGGCTGTAAAAAAAGGCACCGGGTTCTGAGAGAGGCTTCAGTCCACGGGGAGAGATTGCGAGGTGTGAGGTTGCTGGCTTTGTGCAGGTTATTACACTTCCATTGCTGATTTCTAAATGGAGTCCTGTTGCTGAGAGAGACCAGGTTTGTCTTTACTAAAAACTTAGGGGTGGGTTTTTTCTGTTCCAAGGCATGTATGTAACTTTAGATGGCCATCTCTGTGCCTCATCACCTCTGAGATTTTTCCACTGACATTCACCTCGAGAAGCTACAAAGAGGTAAAAACTACAGTGGCTTGCCGTGTTTTTGCTACAGTGGCTCGCTTTGATATAAATCCTCAGGGTAAAAAACACCTTCCTTTTGCAGCGAAAGCAAAGGCTTGAGGGATCTTTCATGAAACAGGCTTAGTTCCTCTGGAGGACTGACATCCCCATTTTTAAGGCCTAATTGCATGAAGTCTCCTGTGATAATTTCTTAGACAGCAAGGGGAAGCTGTTGGAGCCAGCCTCCAGCATCGAGAGGCTCGAGCCCAGCGGGTCGGTGTGGTGGCTCGATAGGGCAACAAAGAGATCCAAAGAACTGAGCAACAGCAGCCCTGTCCTACGTGCTTAGAGCTTTGATTTCTCATCCATTACTAACACAAATTCCTCGGGTTGATCAATATTAAAACGGCTCACTTAAAGGCACGTTTCCTTTTGCGACTCACCTCTATTTTCGTGATGTTCTCATGATAAAGGAATGCTCTGTAGCATCAAGTTATCACTGCTTGAGAGCGGAGGCAGCTCTCATAAAAAAAAGGCATTGGTCTGACACGTGTTGTCCAACACTTTGCATTCTGGGCTCAACCAAGGCTGGACTTCCTACCTTCGTGTTGGAGCTGCTGACATACACTTTCCTTCTCAGCTTTGTCCCCCATAAAATGTCACAGCCCTCTGGTTCCTCTTGTTGCCACATGGGTTCTTGTTTCCCAAGATGACAGCCATCAAAGGATGGCTGGGCAGCTGCTCAGATCTCCCAGCCATTGGGAGCTGGAGCCTTGTGTGCATTAAAGCTTTCCTGCTCCTTGGTAGTTCAGATGGCTTTGTGTCTGTCAGAGCAGGTAAAAATTTCTCAGGTTCTCCATCTTCTAAACCTTTATTTTTTATTTTTAAAAAGCTACTTCAGTTGGATTTGACAACCCAAAGCCCACAGAATGCTGGTTTGTAGGATTTCAGCCCCCCACGCTTAACCTGACCATCACAGCCCCCTCACAAACCTTAAGTAACAGCAATTTTAAAGCCCTTTGCAGCATTGATTTATACGTTTTTCTGCAGTATCAGCATTGCTTTAAAGGACAAAGGTTTTTATAATACAGTTGTAAATTATTTTTCTTAGTGTCTTAAGTGCCTCCTGGGAACGCCTGATCACTTGAGATGCTTCATAATTTATTTCTTCTCATGTTTTTCAGCAAGTGCAATAAAACACTTGTAAATACCCCAGAATGAGGATCGTTACAGATGGCACTGACAAGCACCAGGTTCACGTGGAAGTCCTTGTATCACTGCATGAAGGAAAAAGAAGATAGGAATGATAAGCCTGAAGTTTTCCTGAGCTGTGTGACAGGTGTGAGCAGATGAAGTTTCTAAGAAGTTTATAAGCATGGTAATTTTGCTTTCTGAATCATCTTCTTGGGGTCCCCACTGGCATCTTTCTTTGCTGCATTTGGGCTCTGGAGGCCAGCTGCTCATGTGAATTGGTTAAAAAAAACAGCAACAACAACAAAAAAAACAAACCCACAATAACAAAACACCACAGCCTAACCTGTGAAGAGCAATCAGCATCAGTGCTTACATACCCTAATATGTGCCCAGGTGAAAGGTGTTATCGCCCCATTGCTACTCTGAGAAGCAGAAGGATGTTGGGAGTGGGATGGTCCCTACTGGTGGGACTCTCAGCTACAAAAGCAAGTTTTTACTGTGTGAGGTTTGAGTGAGCCATCTGTTTTCTCAAACAGTGTAATTCTTGGCACACACAGTTTTATTTCAGAACTGTACAGTTGGCAGTAAGTGCTTTTGTCCAGATCTGAGCCTGGATGGCTGGGGCGTGCATCACTTGTCTTCTTGTGAGCCAAGCCTTGTTTTGGCTTTCGGTAGTGCTGTTTTACCCTCCTGATGAGTGCCCCATGGGCTGTTTCATGTTGAACTGGTAAATCAGGTCTGAAAGGACATAGAAAGTCTAACTCTGAAGCTTCAGGTGTCACTCAAAAAGCTCAATAAATGTATGAAAGAGACGAAAAGCCTCACTTTTCTTGGGTGCTTCTTGCTGCTGAGGAAGGCTTATGCTATTTCCAGCCATCTCAAACCAAACGTGAATAAATTACATTGTTTTCCATCACTTGAGACAGTTCTTCTCTCCCCAGCATTGACTTTGCTTAGAGCATTCTCAGCTGATTACTGAGAAGTATTTAAAGGGAGTTTACTGTGCAAGAGCCTCCAAGCTCAGCAACTATGTGTAGCAGCTCTCTGAGCTACTGACCACCCGATGCTCTGAATGACAGCATCAGATGTGTATTTTCTCTAAGAGGCCTTTTTGCTTTCCCAGTGCTCTATATCTCTTTCATGTAGTTTTTACCCGTAATGGCCTCAAACACTTGTAGCCACTCAATCTGGCTGTATTCCCCAGTCAAAGTGCTGTGCTAATCTGTGTGATTTGTTACAGGGATGTAAATGCTGGTTGAAATACTACGAGTGCGCGTTTTCCTTTGGTGAGAAGGCCAAGAAGATTGCTGATCAGTAAGTAAACATAGAGGAATGGCCTTTATTTCTTGCTTGATGCTGGGGTTTCTGGCTAGCTGCACCTCCAGGCACGCTTACAGCATGCCAACAGCCTCTTGTGGTAAGGCAGGGCGTGCTGGTCCTTTGACAAAACAGATCCAGAGGGCTTGAGATATCATCAGCACACCCCGTCTGCTCCTGTTAGCTCATGCAGAACCAGCAGTGGTTGTATTGCTCACGGCATGAAGTGTAAATAGCAGTTGCTGAAGAGTATTGATCTTTGTAGCAGAGGAATTGATCGTGGCATATTGACCTGCCCTGAGCTCCTGGTAAATCACAAAGCGTCACTGATCAGTGCAGTACAGATGTAATAAGTGTGTTTTGCTCTGTGTAAACATACAGGGCCTGCTTGTGAGATCAGTTATGAGCCCCGTCCCAGTGACTGCCTTAAACTCATTCTCCTTTTGCTCATGACCTTCCCTGTGTTCTTCATTCAAGAACAATTCTGCAGCAGCTGGTCTTTGGTCCAGATGTTTGCCTGACTGTGGATGCCTGCCCATGCGAATGCATACCTTGTGCCTGAATCCTGAGGGATGGAAATGCCTGCCTAGGAAGCCAGGACAGCCCCTGAAGTGTGCCTTATGTCAGCTTCGTAGACCAATCTTGATGTGTGGGCCTCTTTCCTGAGCAATTAACTGCTTGGTGAGGATCTCACAGGCTTGTTGGAAGTGCCTTTTGACCTTGCTTTCATTCATCTGGCCACTAATAGCTTGTTCAGGGATCCAGAGGGTTTAACCCAACCAGCAGACATCGCAGCTGGCCCGGTTGTGTCCTGTTGCTCACAGCTCAGATTCCTGGCTTCGTGCAGTAATTCATAAATAAATCTCCCTTCTTCCCAATGCTACTGGAGCCAGCTCTGGGTGTGTGCTGATTATGCCGTGGTGGTTGACATCAGTATCTTAACTCTCTTCATTGCAGCCCCATCAAAAAAGCAAATGTGTCTTTTCTTTGTTGTGTCAATAACGAGGTTAACTCTTGTTGCTGTGCGAGAAACATGACAGGCCCCTGCAAGAAAAAGCAATCAGCTTGGAGCAGCTGCCTTGTTTTCTTTCTTGCTGGGCTGTGTTTCTCAAGATACAACAGCAGTGCCAATGATGCAACGTCTCCCTTGGGAGAGGGTTGGATGAAGCGTGCTGGTGGAGCTCCAGCAGAAAGCTTCACCCACAGAGGGTGGGGAGCAGCAGCTGATTTAGACCGAACGATGACTTAACCTTGCCTTAAAATGAAGCAGCTTTTCCTTTCTTTTTTTTTTTCCTGTTGGAAAATTGATTTTTTTATTCTGCGAAACCCAACTTTTTCTTCCTGCAGTGCTTTTCTCTACCCAAAGGTTGCCTGTTGGAAGGCTCTCCAGCAGCTCTATTGGTGGGCCAGGGAATTTTCCAGGGCTAGCTTGACGTTTCCATTAGGCGATGTGAGGCAATTTTCTTTCTGCTTTCTTTTAGCCTATTTTTAAAGACAGCCAAGCAAAACAATTGCTGGTGAGAACTTCAGTACCTGATTTGTCTCTATAAAACTTGCTACTATGTGAGAGGGCTTTTCCAGAGCTATCTGCAACTTACTTTTGAAAGTGCCTTTTCTCTAATGCTGCAAGCAGGAGTTAATAAAATGGCTCAGGAGTCTGGTTCATTTTGGATGCCTAATTGGGTTTTGATTTATTTCAGCTGAGACTTGTTAAATTTATCCCATGACCCTGTAAATATAATCTGCCTTTTCATCCCTTAAATAGTCGCCATCTCCTTTCAAATGTTATTTTGTGTTTGCCTTTCTGGCTTTCCAGCTTTAAGTACTATAAACTCTGAGGAGCTTGGTTCTCTGCTTTCCGCTCTCCTGTCTGAGCTGAGGGCTGCAAGGACTTCACTTATCTGCACCGGTAGACTTGAAATCAGCTCCAAATTTATTTCTTGCTTTTCACTTGAAAGCTGTTCAGGTGATGAGCAACTTTTGGCTATTGAAAGAATGGAAAGAGGTCTTGAGGAATCTGCTTTTTCTCTCTGACAAATGCCAGTGGTATTACGATGGTTGCTTTTATGTTTCTTTCCTGCCTTGTGGAATTCAGTGCCACAGGAAGGTGCTGGTGTGGACCTTCAAAAGCAGAGGTCCTCCAGGAGGAAAGGATGGGGCCATCCTGCCTGGAAAAAAGGCAAAGGTGGAGCAGGTTCTGCGTTAAATCCTGTGCCTTCCTCTCCCATAGCATGACACCCATCCGCCTCTGCCCTCAGCACACGCTGTGTGCATGACTTCATACTGGCGTGGGGATGAAACACCACCAAGAGATATTTTACTTGTGTTTTTAAAGCTCTAGGCTTCAGTATGAATCCATCCGGTAGCACAGGGAAGCTTATAACAGAGCTCATTGCTTTTTCCTTTGACGTTTGCTTGGCTTTCACCGCTCTGCAGGCGTTTCTTATGTGCTTTGGAATGTGATTATTTGTGAAATAGTGTCGTGGGTTGCTTTTTGTGGGTTTTCCTAGTCTTTAGTGACTACCCCTCCTTGCATTTTGTCTGAAGCGGAGGAATGACTGACTTAACCTGGTGAGGAGAGATGGAATTAACATGGCTGCAGCTTTACTCTGCAAACTGGTGCACTCAATCAAGAGCTGAACTTCTTCCGCATCAAATTCATAATCAGTAATTCTGCCTTTCTTCCTGTTACTTTTGTAGGTGCTGTCTGTCAAGCCATACCAGAAGGGCTCAGAGTGCTTCACGTTGCACTTGATACCTGAGCAAAGAAGGGGCAGGTAGAAGCTATAAGGGTGCAGGTCCCCTAGGCACCCACCTGTAAAGACACTCCAGGCAGACCAATCCATGCCTTTCTTCTCTCATTCCTGCTCTGGAGGACAGGTCTTTACCAGGAGCCTACTGTCAAACAGCTTGGATGGCTGAATATTCATGTGCAGCCTGTTTTTGGAGCCAGCGTGAGGGGAGCTGTCGAACTGCTGCTAATGGCAGTTGAAAGTGTTAATTTTCACACTGAGGTAAAACATCCCAAATTTTGGAGATTTCGCTGGAGTCAGGGCCGAAGTTCCCAACAGCTTTAAAGTGTGCAGATGTGAAATGCTGAGTTTGAACATTAAGTCCCTCTTAAAATGCTTTATTTCATCTGAAAAGGTCTCAGACTTGGTGTTGCTTTCTCAAACTCAACTTTTTTTCCCCTCTTAGAGAGCTTGACTTCCTATTGCAGCTTTGTTTAGTTGAGTTTATGCATTCTTAGGTCTAACATTATACAGTCCGACTGGGAATCGTGCAGTCACAGTGGGAGATGGGAAGGAGCAGAGTAATTTATTCTTTAAACAATGGGATCATCTGCATTTGAGTGCAAGTTAGTTAATAAAAGGGGTTTTAGTGAAATAATAATAATAAGAGGAATTTTGCCTGGGTTTTGCTTAGAAATAGTTGCACTCAGATGGGGAATGTGGCCCTCAAGTTGTGCCACAGAGAGTAGCTTCATCTGTAAGCAGCTACCCTGGTCACTCTTGCATCCTTGATGGATGCATCCTTAGGGAACTGGTGTCACGTCCTCTGTGCTGTGATGAACTGGGCTGCTCTGCTTCTTCCCTGGCAAAGCAAAGGGAAGGGTCTGTCTCTGCGTGCTTGGGAGAAGAGTGGAGTAGGAACAGACTGGGAAGGCTGGAGGGCTTTGACCAGATCCTAGAGCAAAACAGAGTGGATAATTACTGCTGGCAAAAAGATATCATGATACGCATGATACTATTTAACCTGAGATGAGCCCATGCTAGGATAAGCAGCAATTCCAGCCGTGTTTAGAAGCCAAATTAGGTATTGAGTGGTGCCTGGTAGAGAAATGCTAGGTGCAGGGAAATTAGTGGTCTGACTCCCCATAGCATGAGCTGGGGCAGGACTTGACCTTGGACCTGCAGCGAGTACTGTGAGAGTTTCTCCTGGCCTGTAAACCAAGTAACTGAGCGTTATTACGTACACGTGCACACAATAGTGCTTGGAGCCTTTCTGCTGAGGTCTTTCCTTGGGGATCCATATAAAATACTTCTCACAAAAGCTGCCCTGTGCGCAAACAGAGGAAACTCCATCTAGTGACGTAAAAAGAAAAGCCAACAAAACCTTTTCACACGTGTATGTGTATTACCTCTTATCTTACTGCCAGTCTGTTGAAGATATCAGTCCAGCTACGCAGCGCTCACCATATGTGAGAATTAAAGTGCTGCCTGGGAAGCACTTCCAGGCCCTGTTCTGTATTCTGCCAGTGCAAGCAAAAATGTCCCCTTTGTCGTGTCAGTGAATGAATATTCTTGTTCCCCTTTCTCCTTGGATTTATGTCAACCCTGAGTTTCAACCGAGTTTGATCTCCTTGCTTTATTGTATTGCAAACAGTAGTCAATAGCTCTTCGGCTTGAGATTGCCTGGATTTATTTTCAGGTCAAGTCAACTCTCCTTGACCCACATCTGAACCAAAATACATTCCCAGAAGATTCCCCCACAGGATATCAGTTCCAAAGACAGAGTGACATTGTAATGAGTTCAAGGTTCAGTACAACAGAGTCCCTGTTGGTGTGGGGAAGGCAAGCAAGCCATCCTTCTTGTCTCAGAGCTGGGACCTCTCCCGGGGCTTTTCAGAGCAGATTTTGTCATCCACTGGTTGCTGCTCTTCATAGGACAATGCCATTGATTGCATCCCTAGTATTTGCAGTCTCCTGACTGGTCCCAGTTCTGTGCATGTGTGTATTCATGGCTATAATGTGTGTGTGTGGGGAATTTGGTGTGCAGGCTTTAAACAACTGATGGGTTGCTCTGCATTCATGATTTTTTTTTTTTTAATTCATTTTTCTTAAAGAGAACAAAAAATGGCATCTCCTTTGGGGAACTGTCTGGCACACAGGCAAAACCAAATGATATTGCATCATAAAGTAAAAACACTGCTTTGAAGAGCTGGGACAAAAATGGAATGAACTCATGAATTTATCCTGGATGATAAATCTTCCTTCAAAAGAAAGCAGCCTTATGTTTAGTACAAAAGACTGTTTATTTCTTCTATGGAAAAAAAAGAAGTGGTGTAATCGGATAGGATTAACTTTCCAAGGGGCCCTGGACAGAAGCTGAAGTATGGGCTGCCTTCTTGTGCTCACATTGGATAATTTGAGCTCTGGAGTAGTCTAAGACCCCTCTGGCTTCCTACAGCATTTGGCTGTGACCAGCTGCCAGCATGACTTGCACCTATAGCCAACATTAAGAACCCCAGCAACAAGAGTTTCTAGAGGCAAAAGAAATCCAAATGCTTGGCTGGTATAAGCAGCTTGTCTCAGCTGGGAACCTGGCCCAGGTGTGGGTAGAAATACAGCCTTATTGGTGTTCTTCATCTCAAGCAGCAGTTAAATACGTTTTTAGCAAATACCAATAGTGTACGGCAGACTTAATGTTGCATTAAGAATCTTTGTGGGCTGTGTGTTCTGACTTTGTTGTTTTGACCATTGGTGGTTGATGTTGCATTCGCCCTTTTAATTTCATCTACTCAATTACCTAGGAACAGTCTTGTGCGTGCTTTTGTCAGCGGGAGCAATGATGCTTCCAATTTCACACCTCAGTGGAATGGATGGGAAAGTTTTGACTGAGATAGCTGTGTAAGCAAAGAGGCAAAAGCAAAGAGGAAAGTGAGAGCCCAGTTTGCATGTGTGTGCGCTTTTATTTTTGCTAGAAGTCCCAGGCAATCCGAGTGATAAGCAAGCCCCTTCATTAAACCTTTCTGATGGACCAAGTTGAGTTCCCTGTGCTTGAGCTGGGTAAGGTTCTGACTTGCCTGTGTTGAATTATTGTGTGAGAGCTGTTCAACGGTCATTGCTACTTTGTGTTGGTAAGTTTGGCTGTTTTACCCTTGTTCCTCCAGGTAGAATAATTTTGATAGAATTTGCTTTGATAGAATAATTTGCACGACAATTTTTTGCAGGTAAAGGTCGTGGTCATGAACAGTTACTGTATGTTAACTTGTATGCACCTTGAAGACCTTCCCAGAGCTATTATGAGAGCAGCTGTACAGCAGAACAACACTGAACCCATTTGGGATGATTGGACTTGTGCTTACGGAGCTGTGTGAAGTTGATCTGAGCCAGTCTTGAAAATAGAGGCATGTGAATTGGAGATATCTGGGAGAACAGCTTTGCTTCTTGGCTAATGCAGGCAATTACATTTAGGTGCCCGGGGGTGAAAGGAACATCCCTTCCCAGGTATGAGGATCCTATGGTTCCCCAAGGGAGGTCCTCTAGGTTACAAGAAATTGGTTACAACCAGCACGGAAAAATTTACCACTGCTGAAAAAGTTTACAGCTTTACTGATAATTTTCCACTAGGTTTTTGATTCACTGGAGTGCCTGGCACCATCTTGTTTCAGTCTTGTGCATCTGATGCAATAGAAAATGAAGATACTTGTAGGATTCTGAGAGGGAGCTGTCATCTGGAGAGGAAATGCGCACAGCAGTGGATTCCAGCGTTCTCCATGCTTCAAGCCAACCTGGGGGAAATTGGAACCTGCATCTCCTATGCAGCTGCCCTAAAGGTAGGGAGAAAGGGAAGATTAGGTCCCATTTGAAAGGAGTGGAAGACCTGTGCAGCTGAAGCAGGGCTATAGTGAGCCCTTATTTTGCAGCTGGCCTTCCAGTTCTACCCAAACCCTGAGAGCCTGGCAATTTCTAGTGCTGAGCCCGGCAGCAGTCAGAGTTCCAAAGGAGCGTGCCAGATAATTCCCACCCAACAAACATCAAACCTGTGGAGAACTTAGTTGTAATGCATTCGTTGTCTCACCTGCTGTCAGCATTTGCTAGCAGGCTAGACAGCATTCATAATGGGCCCAGTAAAAAATTACCCTTGGTGTTCATGTAATATTTCAAGGAACTATGGCTCAATTGGGGTGACCTTCATTCTTAGCTCCCATGCGTGGGCTTAGCTCCAGTAACTCTGGTCAGGCTATGCTGACTTTCGGCAGCTGGGACTTGGGCCTTGCTTTTTATGTCCCTTATTCTACGCTCATGTAGTCAGTTTCCCTTGCCAAGATTATATTTGCTTTCCTTCCTAAAGGACTGCTCTAAATATCGTGCTTTAAAACAATGTGTCTTTTCTCCCCACAGAGAACAATATGATATGCCACTGTTGAATTAATATGTCTATGAAAAGTGAATATAATCTCCCCAGTAGATCCCCTTTCCAAAAGATTTATGATTTAATGAATTTTTTATTTCTTACCGGTGTGTAGCATTCAGTCATTTTACACCTAGCAGGAATTTTTCCCAAGGAAGCAAGGCAAGGTGGAGAGGGGGGTTCCACCATCCTGATTCAAATCCTTTTTTTCCCCTCTCTGCTCTGCTGTGCCACTTGTAACACTCATTGCTGCTGCAGATTCTGTCAGAATCTACCCTTAAAATGTGCAGGTTGTGATGCTGGGCTGAGACAGTGCAATATGGAGAGAAGTTTGGAGCAGTGCTTATATAAAAATCAATGCCTCTGAAGTCTTCGTTGCTCTCTGCTCGACTGCTCTAGGCAGGATTTCTTGCTCATAGTCCTACTCTATCTTCCTTGTGGTCGTGGTCCAGTGCGTTTTCAAATAAATTGCTATAATGCCTCTGACAGTAGATTATGAAGCCACAAATAACATCTGCAGGTAACACCTTTATTTAGTGGAAGAGGAGTTAAAGCAGAAGCGAGCTGTGAAGAAGAGAGCTGTTATAGATAATTATTAGCTATGTGGGTAATATTCCTAATTGAGCCACCAATTGATTTCTCTCTCTTAGCCTTGAAAATGGGAATTGATTGCTCTGCTGGCCCTTCCCTTGGCTGCTAGGATGCGTGCCGTACCTATGCTTGGCTTTTGGGAAACTTGCTGGGATCAGCGGCTGCAGATCCTGCTGGGATGGACAGAAAGTGCTGGCAGGGTGACTGGGCAAGGGGCACTGGCATTAACCTCTCTTATGCTGTGTCTTCAGAGGAGAAAGACAAAGAGCAGCTACAATCCTGGGTGGCCCCATTGATTGAGACGCATGTGAAGCAGTGCGTGCTTTATATTGTCTCCCTGAATCAGCACTGTTCATCATCACTTGTCAAGAGGTAAATGCTACAGGCAGTATCCTCTCTGCCTGGAAAACACCAGTCTCCAGCTGCAGGTTCTCACAGGCCTATTGGCATATGATACCTCAGATGCTGAAGCCCTGTGACATCCCAAGAAGCTCAGTGTGAGCACAACATCCCAGCCTGTCCCACCTAGCACCACCAGCCCGTGTCTGGGTGGGCATTAAATGACTTAATTGTTTTCTGTTGAAGGGGAAGTGAAACTGGACTGTGCCACAGTCACGGCCTGCTGGACATTCCTTGTTTCCTGCCATTTCTCAGAGGTGTCTCCAGATGTCTTACAGAGCGAGGAACGTGACTGGCAGAGGACAGAGAACCTTCATGAAGGAGAGAGGAAGTGAGTGCTGCGTTTCCATCTAGCGGCCCGCTGGCACTGACTCCCAGGACTGCAGGAAGCTTTTTACCTTTGTGCACTTCATGTATCACAGCCTGATTTCCTGCAGGCGCCTGTCTGTTCAGCTATCCCTGGCTTTGTCATCTCAACGTGGGTGTTTGCACTCCTGGCCAGCACATTGTTCTCTGCCTGTGCATCATGCTGCTGCCTTCAGACACGCTCGGTGATGCTGCTTCCGTCTTCTGCTGCTGCATGCATATCCTCTCTTATGCAATGGAGAAATGTTTCCCTTTGTCCCCTTTTGATAGGTGACATGCAGTTCTAATGCCCCCTCTCCCAACGCACACACATGTAATTTGCCATA
>NW_024884756.1:2271096-2280933 GCF_019232065.1 Centrocercus urophasianus
CTAACACTTAAAGCTGCCAAATTGCATTTTTTTTTTTCTTAATCTATTGACTTAAGTGGGCAGGGCTTGGTGTTAGCTTCCATCTGCCTCACAGTTGGAAAAGGAAGCCTTAAGAGAAAGCGAGGGGGCTTTCAGCTCTCATTTCAGCAGGGAGAGGCTGCAAGGGACGCTGTGGAATCCTGGATTTTCTATTTCTGCCTGTTGCCCCGTTAGTGTAAGCACTAAGAACTTGTGCTTTTGAGGGAAAAGAAAGATACTGCTTTAATTGAGGCTTATTGGGCAGGCAGTTAAAGTAATAACCCAGCTTTCAGCACTGTGTTGTGCCAAATATGCTGGGTCAAGTCATTCAGCTGTGTTTTCTTTTCCTTGACTTTTCTCTCATAGGTATGACAGTTTTCTCTATCTCCACTGGTCAGAGCTCACCCCTATGTGTGTTTATCTTCAGCGCTGAGCACAGCAGAGTGTTGATTTCATGCAAAGCCCTGTGCTGCCCACGGACATGGATAGCAGAGGCTTGTGCTGGGAGAATCCTGCTGCTGAAGACAGCCTGCTTGCTGTCACCCTTCAAACCAAAAAGCGCAGCTGTGGAGCTGGAGGCTGGGGCTGCTGGCTTTGTCAAGCAGTTGCCTGATGTTCAGGATTCAGCCTTTAGAGTTTCTCTGCACTGCCTGCAGTCTGGGATGGCAAACTCCAGGTGTCAAGCCACATTACAATTGCTGAACAAGTTCTTGCTCAGTTCTCATGGCATAAATCCACGTCCCAGGAGAGAAGGAAACTTGGATGGGTAAGAACTCATCTTGCTGCATCTGTGCAGGGAGTTCCTGCTTGATGAGCTGCCTCAGAGCTCACATCTCCTGGAGGCTGTGGTTGGACTGCCTTTTTAACAGTGGTTATAGAGCAGAACTAATCTCACTAAGCAAGTAGCATTGGCCCTGTGCTGATCTTATCTGGGGTGCCCAGCTTTTCCGCAGCTCTGCTCGCTGTGTTGTAGGGGGATGGTTTTGTGTTGTGCAATTCTTTGAGACAGTGTTATTTTGCTTACTGCTTAAGCATTTCATCCCTGAGCACCGAGCAAAATCTGGCTTTCATAATGGAAAGGGAATGGGCTCGTCCCTCCTGCGTGTGGAACGTGTTCCCTGTAAAAGATAGCTGGAGGGAGGACCTGGAAGGGGAGCGAGGGCTTTGCTCCTGCTCTTAGCAGATGCAAGAGAGGAGGCTGCCTGCAACTCCTGGACGGCGAGCAGCCTTGTGGTTGCTGATGCTGATGCGTATTTTTGGAGAGGCTGTAGTCCTTGATGTTATTTTCTGGTGCACCAAGTAAAGAAAAACTGCTTGCTTTTTTGACCAAGGGACTCTGGACTTCTGCAACAGTACTTTTTTTTTTTTGCTTAGGATTTTCAGAGCCTGATTTAGCCAAGGGCACACACTTATTTTTAAACTGAAGCCTGTCATTGTCTGAACTCATCATACTTCAATTCCGCCAGCATTCGCGGGCTTCAGCGAGCATGCAGAATTTAAGCGAATGCCAAAATGCTTTGCTCATTGACAGCTGTGAAGTTGGGAGGATCTAACTATCCTCATCTGGGGAAGGGAGCGAGGTACGTTTCGTCTCACCTGCTCCATCTGTGGGACAGCGAGGGGCTCATCCTTCTGTCCTTCTCCTTCCTGGCACCTAAAAAACGGTGGGATAGGCTAAAATCAGTGCATCCTTTCAGCTGTGGGAGGTATCATGTCCACAGCTTAATCATCTCCTCCTTGCTAGCAGAGAAACTGAGGCTGATTAACGCTCTTTGCATGCAGGATGCAAATCTGATGCATCCATGGACTTTGGTGATGTTTGAATGGAAGCTTTTGATTGCCCACGGAAATAAGTTAAAGCATTGTTGGATAAACAAAATGCATACTTTTTAATGGTGTTTCGCTCCCTCGCTGGAACGTGCCCAGAGAAGGGCAACAGAGTGGTGATGGTCTGGAGCACAAGTCTTATGGGGAGCAGCTGAGGGAACTGGTGTTGTTCATGGAGGAAGCCCAGGGGAAACCTTGTTGCTCTCTACAGCTCCCTGATGGGAAGCTGTGGTGAGGTGGCAGTAACAGCAATTGTATGAGAGGTGATGGCCTCAGGTTGCACCAGGGAAGGTTCGGGTTGGATACCGGGAAGCATTTCTTCTCAGCAAGAGCAGTGATGCAGTGGCACAGCTGCCCAGGGAGGTGGCGGGGGACCCTGGGGCTGTTCTGTAACCGTGGGGATGTGGCACTGAGGGATGTGGGCATGGTGGGGTGGGCTGGGGTTGGACTGGGTGGTCTTTCAAGTCTTTCCAAGCGGAACGGTTGTGTGGTTCCTACACAGGGCAGGTGCTTAGATAGCTTTCCTTTAACGAGGAGAGATGCAGTGGGGATTTCAGCTGTAGCAGGCACGTCTCTGACACCCTCTCACTTTTCCTTGGCGTTACTTTTTCTCCGCTTTGCGAGGGAGCAGAGGTGAGATTCCCTCCCTGCTGCTGACCGAGGCTCTCTCCACTTGACCCAGCCCGGTGTATGCTGGAGGCATAAGAACAGCCGGGCGAGCCCCCCGAGCTGTCCCGGGCCGGGGGCGGGCGGCGGGGCCGGGCAGGGCCGCCCTCCGGAGGCGGTCTCCCGTTGCCGCTATAAGGGCCGACGGCGGCGGGCGGCGCTCAGTGGCTCGGAGCGGGCGGCGCGCAGGCTGTGAGGTAATCATGGCGGGCGGGCGGCCGCGGGGGGAGCCGGGCCGGGGCTGAGGTGGCGGAGTGTCCCGCGATGGCAGGGCTGGCTCTGCGGTATGGGGTGACGCGGCTGTTCCTGGCACGGCTCGGGAGTGCGGAGTGTCGGAGATGAGGCTTGAAGCGGAGCGGGAGGTCGGGCTGTGCTGCCCTGCGTGCCCGCGGAGAGCAAAGCGTGCAGAGCGGGATCTGCCCGCTGAACATCGCTCTGCTCCCCTGGGCTCGGTGCTCGCAGGTGGCAGGGAGACGTGGGCTGTCCGCCTCTCTCCCTCGCTAGCCGGCGAGGCTTGAGCCTGTGAACGCAGAGCATCTCATTTCCCTTTGCTGGCTGTAGGGGGAAGCGGCGATCTCTCGCATGCAGCCCCCTGAACTTAGTTGGGGTTGCGCGGGTTCAGATCGCAGCCTGTGCTTTGCAGAACCTCGTGCATTTCTGCTGGCGGATTAACCCCTGGCTGAGTCTGATCCCAGCTGCTCAGTGGGTCTTGCAGCGTCCCGACCCCACTGAAACCTGTGTCTTCCACTGGAGAAAGTGATGGGGACGTCTCAGGTCTGTGCTGGGATGGTGTTCCCTGTGACAGCTCTTTGGGAGCAGCGCAGATGTCAGCCTTGCCCTTGCGCGGGGCTCTGTGCTGGCAGGGAGAGCTCAGGTTGCTTTGAGTGCGTTGAGGCGAGGTGAGAGGACTTAGCCAAACAGGCAGTTAATTTGGTTTGAATCTCAGCCTTGTCTTTCAGCGTGCCGGTGAGATGAAAGACTGGAAGGCTGGATAGGTTTGCAGCAGTGAGCTAGGTGCCCTCACGGGGCCAATTTGGGCCCTGTTTGTGGAGAGATTTGATCTCTCCTGGCTGTGTGCATGGCCCTCCTCATTGTTAGTGCCACCAGCTTCCCCTTCCAGAGGGACAATAGTGCCTTGAATCTTCTCCTGTAATCTCCCCCCCCAACCCCCAGCCCCTTATCTCCCTTTTCTTCCTCAGTTTGTGGCAAAGCCTGGCTGTGGCGAGGCAGGATGGGTGGGAGCTTTGGGAAGAGCTGATTATGCAGACAGAGGGCTAAGAGGTGCTTTGTGAACCCTTTTCAGAGGCATGAAGTTTCCCCAGCCCAGGTGCCAGTCCCCTGTGGGGACAAGAAGAGACTGCTTAGTGCAGAAGCACGTCCCAACTCTTCCTTGCTCTGTTGTCTCCTTCATATGTTACAGCATTTTAGAACTGATCCTAGAACATCCTAGAGCTGAGTGTTCCCTGTGAGTTTCCATAATGCAGGTTATCTCATAAGTCCCACTAAAACTTGCATCCCATCCAAGAGATCCTTTGGGGAGGTAAGGACATTGAGAGATACAGGTGGTTGAGTAAGTTGTTTCCCTGTGTGTTCTCCTTGGCTTGTTTCAGTCACTTGGTTGTTCAGTGCAAGCTTGCCCTGGGATTGGGAGCAGGAAGCAGAAGGATGCTCTCAGTTACAGGATTTACATCTTAATTGTGGAGAAGAATGAGGCTTCTGGCTATGTTTCAGGACGTTAAAGTGTCTAAAGGATTTTATATCTGAAAGAGGGGGATTGATGAGAGAAATGCAAGCTGAAGCTATCAGCTAACAAGGGCAGCAAGTGAGAAATGCTTTTCTTGACAGATCCTTTACTTACTGTATCCCTTGACAGCTTGCTCAGGCTGTCCGCCTTGTAGTGGCCAGACAGCAGAGTAAGAGAAAGCTACTTGTTGCAATTAAGCTGGGAGGAAGGATGGGCTGCAAAGCCTGCTGGTGTTACTGCTGTGTGTTGGAAGAGATACAGCTGCCGCACAGCCTGTGCTGCAGATGCGGCTCCAGGGCCTTCAGAGCTCTGCAGGGCGATCCACCTGTGCCATCACTGGACTCCAGCTGTCCTCCCAGGTTGGGTGGCACAAACGGGACAGTTCCTCCTTTGCAACCTGTCCTGGTGCTCCAGGGGAATGAGAGGAATGCATCCCCTGGTGTGGAAGAAGGAAGAAACTCCGGCTGGCAGGTGTCCGACTAGCCCAGGAGCAGCCTTGGGTGGTATTGTTGGCCCAGCAGGGCAGGAGGCCTTTTACGCTGCCCCAAAAGCACAGTGGTAATTAGCAGTCCAGCTTGGATTTTGTGTGAGCCGTGTGGGTCTGCTGGGTCCCTCCTTTCTGCTGGCAAGGAACTGAACAAGTAGCCCAGTGCTTTGTCTGCTGTCTGCCAATGGGGGAAGGGGCTGAAGAGGCAAGAAAGTAGGTTTAGAAAAGAGAGAGGGTGGGGAGGAAGCAGTTGTTGTGGAGCCAGCTGTGATGGGGGAGTATTTTGTAAATCAAAGCTCTCTTCTAAAAAGAAAACTTAAGCCGGGCAGATCTACTCAGCGGTCAAGCTCTGATTCTTTTTCCTCAGAGCTACGTGATAATCGTTAAACACAGGGGATGCTTTGTAAAATAGAATTGAAGGGAAGGAGGGAGAATGGAGCAGGATTTAAATTTAAAATTGGATGAGGGTACAAAGCCCCTTAGTTCCCCATTTCTGCTTAATGCAGCTGGAGCTGGACTTGACAAGATGCTTATCAGAACTTGTGGTAAATGTTTTACAGTACCGTGTATCAGCCAGATCAATTCTACTATGCTTGAGGGAGTGCAGATAAAATGGCTTAAAGATTCCCCTGCTGAAAGCGATAGTATCATCATTTATGGTGGAGAAGACAGATTTAGTTGCCTGACATTTATTTGGCCACGGCGTACTTTGCGGATTTCACACCCGGGGATGATAGCCAACCTGATGATGTCAGACACGAGCTGCAGGAAAGAATCCCACACAAAGCTAGCGCTGTTCCTCTTTCGTGGACCAGATGAGTTTTGCTGTGTGTCTGTTCTGCTTCCTTTACTCCACAGACCTCTTTTATGAAAACGTATTAGCAGAGCAGGACATCACTAAAGCAGCGTGTCTCGCATGCACTTCTTGGTGTGAAGAAGACAGCAGAAATACACCCATTAACCTCAGATCTTTTCTTTCGATCCCGCTTGTTCCGTAGGTCACTCGAAACCTGAAGTAAGCAAACATGAATGCACTTGATTTGACTTCAATCTTTGATTTTCTGGAAAAGGCCAACTTAACGGAGATCAACTGGATGTGCAACAACAGCGACTGCATCACAGTCGATGCAACAGCATGCCCCGGCACGCTCAACAAAAGTGCCCTGCTCTACACCCTGTCCTTCTTCTGCATCTTTATCTTTGTCATAGGGCTGGTGGCCAACTCCGTTGTGGTGTGGGTCAATCTCCAAGCCAAAATGACTGGCTATGAAACCCACCTCTACATCTTCAACCTGGCCGTCGCCGATCTGTGCGTTGTCATCACGCTTCCTGTTTGGGTTGTCTCCCTCGTCCAGCATAACCAGTGGCACATGGGAGAAATCACGTGCAAAATAACTCACCTTATATTTTCCATCAACTTGTACGGCAGCATCTTCTTCCTGGCATGCATGAGCGTGGACCGCTACCTCTCAGTTGCCTATTTCACCAATTCTAGTAATCGCAAGAAGAAGATAATCCGCCGCTGCATCTGCATCCTGGTGTGGCTTCTTGCCTTTTCTGCATCTCTGCCAGACACCTATTTCCTTAAGACAGTCTCTACCAGCAATGAAACCTACTGCCGTCCCTTGTATCCCGAGGAGAGCTTCAAGGAGTGGTTGATCGGCATGGAGCTCATCTCTGTCGTTTTGGGCTTCCTTATCCCTTTTCCAGTCATTGCTCTCTTTTACTTCCTCCTTGCGAAGGCCATCTCTGCCTCCAGCGACCAAGAGAGGAAGAGCAGTGGGAAGATCATTTTCTCCTACGTGGTGGTGTTTCTTGTCTGCTGGCTACCTTACCATACAACTGTCCTTCTCGACATCTTCTACAGTCTTCATTTCATACCCTTCAGTTGTCAAATGGAGAACTTCTTGTACGCCACGCTTCACATCACTCAGTGTTTCTCTCTAGTCCATTGCTGCGTCAACCCCATCCTCTATAGCTTCATTAATCGCAATTACAGATACGAGCTCATGAAAGCCTTTATTTTCAAGTACTCTGCCAAAACTGGTCTCACTAAGCTTATTGACGCTTCCAGAGTGTCAGAAGCGGAGTATTCTGCTCTGGAGCAAAATACCAAATGACTGCAACTCCGGCAAGAACCCTCCTTGACTCTCTGACTTTTTTTTTCCCCCCCTTTCCTTATGCTTGTTATGAACGGGGCATGAATTACAGCCTACAGAAGAGAAATAGCAAACTGTAATTTAAGAGTAGAATCAGGCACAATATGGAAGTGGTACCAAAACTAAGCGTTTTGTTTGTGTGTTTTGTTTGATCTCCTCCTAGCCCAGTCTGGACTTCTTGACAATGCTATGCAAATGGAACCGACTTCCTAGCAGACAAAGCCATTGTGTACCAGAGATAACATTCGTTTTCAGGATAAGCTTTTTCCTTCCATGTGTAGATTCCCTCTTGTCTCATTGTATATGTTATTATATATAGTATGTTGTATTTAAAAGCTCGAGACTTTATTTTCTGGCTATCGGTGTACCTTATACAATTGTATTTGAAAATGAAATATATTTTTATCATGTATTTGAAGTATATTGCTGTTGAGTGTATCCAGAGTGCTGTAGTCTGAGTGTTAGGCTGCCATTTGGTTTTAACTGTCCTTGCTAAGAGGATGACAATGAAAGGCAGTATGGCAATGATCTCTGATGTGCATCCTTGCTGGCTGGCACGGTTCATTGACCATAGCTTTATGTGGTGGTCGTAGCCGTGTGTCTGGAGCATGAAATGTATGTGCTGTAATATAGCTACCATCATGTTAAAATTAACAGTATTGTAAGAGTTGTTAACTCTTATGCCCGGACTTCACAAACCTGTATCTTTATGCACAGAATGAATGATCTTGCTTCTGAGAGTTGTCTCTATTTGTAAGTTATTTTTGTAAAATAAAGATCTGGAAAAACTACGTGTAGAAGTGGTTTGACTTGGTTTTTCTTGGTGCTATCATGCTTCTCCTTAGAAACGAGCCAAAAAGAAGAAATCACAAAGCTGCCTTCTAGTTTCTCTTCAATGCAGAAACAAACAGGTCAGTTGTTGGTTGTGTGAAAGGAATGTGAGATGGCACCAGTGAGTAGGAAGAGGGGAAGGAATGGGTCTGTGGAAGGATGTACTGTTTGGGAAGGTAAGGCCAATGGATTTATAAGATTAAAGCTATTGGGAATAATGAAAAGCTGTGTCTGTAGCTTGGATATAAGCATCTAGAAGAAAAATATGGAAGCACTCAAGTGGGATGAATATTTGAAGTAATCCAAGTTCAATCCTCTGCAGGTTTTGCTTGCAGTAGAATTCAAAGGTTAGCAGTCCTGAAAGCATTTAAGTCCTTTTTTTTTTCTCTCTTCTTCTCTTTGTTGTGAGCTGCTTTAAATTTGCATTGTTATTCTGTCAAAGCGCAGGGCAAGATTCAGCTGGTGCAGGGTGTGTGGAGCAGACCTTTCTAGAGCCAATGAAGTGCTTGAATATGTCATCCTCATCCCAGAACAAGGTAATTAATGTTAAATCAACGACGCTGACTCGCTGCAGCTGGTTTGTGTGTTTTGCAGCTTCAGCACAACTGCTTTGCTGGTGAAGGTTGTTGTCAAATTGCTGTTAAGAACAAAGCATGCCCTTGTCCTTCTGAGGTCCTGATAGTGAACAGTTTTATAATGACTGTATTTTGTTTCTTTCCTTAGGGTACGTTGCTGTCTTTGTGAAGATGATCCTATAGATCCTGGGTAGCGCTGAGCGTCGAGGAGATCCTGCAGACCTGCAGTGTGAGCTGGAAGGTAAAGTCTCCAGGCATTACGCAACCTGGTCTGTTACAGCTCCTCAGAGAGGAAGGCCCTGGGGTTAAGCAGCTAGCTTTTCTCCTTGCCCCTTGACTGCTGTCTGCACAGAGGCAGGACATTTGTGTTAGGACCAGAAAAGTGGTTCTGGGAACCGTGGAGTCTGATGTGAAGGAGGGTTTTGTTTTTGACAGTAACAGGTGGGTAAAAACGCACGTCCTTGGGGAGAAGGAGTGTGTCTTGCAGTGACTGATGCAATGCCTGCTGGAATGCTGTGTGGCCAAATGTCCCTGTCCTGGAGCTGGAGTGTTATGAGGGGTCCCTGCTTTGTGCTGCTGTTTGGTGCAGGATTGTGGTCTGGGTCCCAGCAGTGCCCATAGATGCTCTCTCTCCTCTGATGGCTACAAATGTGCAGCACACTTGGGTCCTCGCTTTTCCAGGAGGCTTTTGATAAATGCCTCAGTGGAAAAGTGAATAAAAATCAAATCTGAGGTGTTATAATCTGTGCTGGAACAAGTCCTCCTGTGAAATTGTTGGTCTGAAAGGATCCCAGCACTGTCAGGTACTTCCATGTGCCTCGCAGGCAGGCACCGAGCAAATGAAAGTACAGCTGTTCCCTGAGAAAGGGTTTGTATTTTTTTTTTTTTAATAGAAAATGCTTTATTGTTGCTTAAACACAGATTTCCTTTTATGAGCCATAAATGACATTCAGGTGTAGCATAGTGACTTTAAATCAGATCCTCTGGCAGCCATCAAGATATTGTATTGCAAGAAACGCCTTACAGGCTAACTGGCCCGTTTGTCCTTTGACTAATTCATGGTTTCAGTGCTCCTGACTTTACATACTAGTCTTTGATGAGTTCACTGAGCATAAAAGCTATTTAAAGTTACTAAGAAGCAAGAAATAACTCATCTGTGAGCAATATTTAAGCACGTGTCTGCGGCAGTGCTGCCAAAGCCAGATCTTATTCTGTTTCAGAGAGCTGCTTGATGAGGCGAGTGTGACTAGTGCAAGGTGCTTGAGCAGTGGGGCTCAACACTGTGTGAAATGCAAGCAGGGATGGGTTTGGGGGGAACTGACTTGTATTCAGTCCCACTATGGAAATCCCAGTGTGCTTCTAGGCTCCCATACGGTGCATGGCTGAAGAGCATCTGAGCCAGAGTCTGCTCTGATTTACACCCTGGCTTTACTGTTGGATAATGCTGCTGATTTGAAGGGAGCTCTCTGGGATTTATAGGGCTTTCTATAAGAAGGATCAGAGTTTTTAGCAATAATCCTGTGCAAGTGT